>NC_057942.1:12352153-12494653 GCF_018555375.3 Anguilla rostrata | reverse complement strand
GACAATGTCAAAGCACATTAATAACCTGTGTGTTAAATGTGCCAGAGGTGGCCAGGGAGGTTAATTTCCATCTTCACGCCTTTGGATTGTACTTTGGATTGTGGGAGGAGACCGGAGTACCCGGAGGAAACCCACGCAAGCGCTGGGAGAACACGCAAACTCCGTGCAGACGGGATCTGGCAGGGACTCAAATCCGGAACCTTCTCCTTGTGAGGCATCGGTGCTAACCACTGTGCCACCGCGCTGCCCTAGAGCAAGATGCCCTAGACTGCCCTAGACTGCCCTAGATTGGGGAATTTTCTGAGTGATAACACTTCTGAAAAGCCCCATAAAAGATAAACAGGAAGGTAATAGCATTATTAAATTATATCCATTAAAGGCAGGGCTGCTTAGGATCATGAGAAAAAGCCATTACAGTGTTCAGGTACAACACCGACTCATTCAGCGGTGGCTAAATGAATAACTTCACTGTTTACAGACTGTGGAGCAGTTACATATATCTCTTTGTGCCGCAAAGCAAACGGAGCGCCACACATATTTATAGGCTTCCAGCCCATAGCAGGTCTTTTGACGAAAGGATATAAAAGGGATATAAAAGGAAGCGCGGGACAGAAAAAGAAAGGAAGCACACAAAGGGCAAGAGGAGCGAAAAATAAAAGCAGAACGGATGATTCATTCAGGGGGCACTCATGAGGGCATTCATCGCCAAAATAAGAGCGCGGCGGTTCACTCGCGCAGTTTTGGGAGCCGCAGCCAGAGTGACGCGCCTGAGCAAACGCGCTGGAGTTAAAGGGAACATCAGTTCCACTCTGAACGCCTGCGCAGCAGGTAGCGTCTCCTGCGGGGCCTGACTGATCCACAGAGCGCGGCGGTGGGCCAAACCCAGCCGCTCAGATACATTTTGGCTCGTCCTCAGGTTGATAACAGGAAAAAAAACAGAGAGGACTCCATTAATTAAGAAGAACTCAAACGGCCCCTTAATTAATAACGCCTCCTTGCGCAAACATTAGCTGGGTCTGAGCAGAGCTTCCATGCATTCTGGTGGAGGTGAGGAGCTAGCATCAGGTTAATTAGCCAAACTGATTCTCGCGTCAGGTGTGGCAGGAATGGGGGAGAGGTGTAGACGGAAAGAGAGAGAATGAAAGTGGTGGGGGGAAAGGAAAGAAGCAGCGAGGTGGGGGAAAAAGAGAGGGAAAACAAGTGCCAGCGACAGCAGGGGTGCCCTGAGACAAGCTTTCGGTGAGAACCACAGAACTGCTGACAGACCCGCAGCCAATAAATGGAAGAGAGTAAATGAGGGAGCCAGCCATGGGGGGCGATCGCACAGTGTGTCCCCCACACCGCAGAAACGCTGACCTGCACACTCCCGCAGAGAGGCTTCTCAGGGGAGACGAGACGGCCTGATGCCAGCAAGGCTTCAGCTTCTCGCAGCAGGCAAGACATTAATATGCTCTTCATTCTTTTTTTTTCCTCAGATAAAAAAATCTGATTAAGTCTTTCTTTTCCTCCAGTGAGGGGCTGGGCGTTCTAAATGGCCAACGCCTCTCATGTCATGGAGCCTGGCTTTCTTTTTCGCAGCGCTATCATGAAGACACTTTGAAATGCAGTGAATAGCCTCAACCCTCTTAGCACTTGGTTCGGCGAAACCTTCCTGTAATGAATGAATGCATCTGCTAGTATCATCTGTTCCTAGCGGGTGCAGCGCTTGCTCCTCCTGGTTATAAGACCGCGCGCGGTTCTGCAGCCGCTGCTGCATCTCGCCTTTCACGGCTAAGTCTTGAATTTTCAGAGCTCTGCCTGCCCACACAGTTTGGCTGATCTGCATCTCCCCCAGCAGTGTGTGTGTGTGCGTGTGTGTGTGGGTGTGTGTGCGTGCAAGCCCGCATTTCCATGGCACCAGAAGATCAAATACCCTGATTACACACAGGGATGTCCCCATTTCACTGTATTTCAGAGAAATACCTTGGTGAGCAGAAGCATTGTGTGATACTCGGAAGAGAGACAAAAATAATCGCCTCCAGTCCAGAAAAAAGCGAAGAGGAATGCGAGCGGAGCCAGGGATGAGATCCACGCTTCAGACGCCAGCACAGTGACAGCTCTGCCGGCTCTGGGCTCTGCCTAATTGGAGGAGCATTCATTAAAAGAGGCTTTACCAACACATTGCTTTACAATAGAAAAAAAAGATCAATATTCCACTGCAGAGGAGTTTATTACATTTTTTATTTGAGTTCCCCTATTTTATATCTAAGTCTATTTAGATTGTTAAAACAGGCCTTTTGTTGCAGGATACTGTAAAGGCCAGCATGAAAAAATAAATTGACAGGCTCAGAAACAAGATCATGTCAAATCGATATGCGTTAGGAGGGAAAATTTCTAAAATGCTGCCTCATGATTTGAAGGGGCATCCGTTATTATCCACAACAGAGATGGCATCTAAGTCACCGCGTGAGCTCCTGATCCGATTCTCATTGACTTGGGCACGGTTGCCGAGGTGACAGGCAAAAAAAAAAAAAAAACGGGAGCGTCAGCCTGGGCAGCTCGTCTCAATAGTCCACCGCACACCAGCACGCGGACACACTGCCCACTTACAGGTATTGGTTTTCGTCTCCATGGCAACCGCAAGACAGAGCGTGCGCTGAACAATCATTGGTGAGAGCAGGTTGATTTTTTTTTTTTTCACTTTGAAAATCCTGTTCCTCTCGATATCCAGGAGTGTATTTTTGTCTGTGTGTGAAAGACTCCATTCCCTATTTTCCTGATCCAACACGACTGCAGGATAAATGAGTTTACAATGCAGCAGCACAAACACCGACCCTCATCTTGTGACTAGAACCCATACAGAGAGAAACGTCTTTCTACACATACATGACAAACACTCTCTGGACCCCGCGACTTTTCACTTTGCTTTTAGCTAGACTCTGTAAACATCATCAGCGCGTGTGTTAAAAATACTGCACTCAAATACACAAAGTGGCACTTGACCGTCAAACAAGCCTGTGTGAGTTGCACGTACATTTTGTTGTAGTACCAGTTACATTACATTACGTGACATTTATTCGTCATACGCTTTTATCCAAAGCGACGTACAATAAGTACCCAGTTTAGGGAGGCAAAGTGTCCAAAACCTGCTCTGGGGCTGGAGGGGAGCCAGAGAGCAGAGGAGGGGAGGGAGGTGCTGGGTATTGGGCAGGCTCCTGTTGTTGGCACCTCCACAACACACAGCAGGGCTGGGAAGGTGGGGGTTGAGGTGAGCTCCACACTCGATAGATTAGGGGATATGGGCGGAGCGAGCGCAAAACACATCTTAGCGCTTGCGAAGCAGTGACATACCAATGAGGCGGAGCCTCGGAGTGGAGGTGTTTAATAACAGAGGAGCCGAAAGGCCACGGCGCATTGGAGCCCCCCGCTGAGGACACGGTAGCACCTCTGACCCTCTCTAATTAACACTGCCGTGGACAGCCCCGCGGCCCTCAGGGCCCGAGCCACGGAAAGGCCAGGGCAACAGCCAGGCAGCCAATCACAAGCGCCAGGTGCCCTCACACCACACAGGTACAGTATGGCAGTGAGGAGAAGGCCAGATAAACAAGCACGTTAGGGGGCCTACCCAAGGGTGTGCGCTCCCATCCACCACACGGGCTTCCAGGGAAATGAGTTTTTGTTTTCATGAAAGTGGCACAGGCACGCGAACGCTGGGCCACTGCAGCTAAGGGCCACGGTGCGTTTGGGGAGGGCTCAGAGCCGAGAGCACATTCAAGAGAAAATGTGTGTGTGTGTGTGTGTGTGTGTGCGTGCGTGTGTGTGCGTGTGTGACGTGTGTGTCTGTGTGTGTGTGTGTGTGCGTGTGTGTGTGTCTGTGTGTGTGTGTGCGTGCGTGTGTGTGTGTGTGTGTGTGTGTGTGTGTGCGTGTGTGTGTGTGTCTGTGTGTGTGTGTGCGTGTGTGTGTGTGTGTGTGTGTGTGTGTGTGTGTGTGTGTGTGTGTGTGTGTGTGTGTGTGTGCGCATGGGGGGGACGGAATGGGATGACCGGTTCCTGCACTGGAGAGGGACAGAGCAGGAAAGGGCAGGTGAGATTGGATTTTAGGCTCTTACCTGCTCTTTGATCTCCTGAAGCTTGTTGCTTTGTTCACGGATGTCGTGCAGGAGCTGCAGCGCCTTGTCATCCTCCTGAGACACCTCCATTCGCGCCTGCTCCAGACTGCGCTTCAGGCTCTGCAACACACACACACGTACACACGCACGCACGCACACACGCGCACACACACATACACACACACACACACGCATGCATGTAGCGAGCAAGAACACACACACATGCACACACACACGCACGCGCATACACACACACACACACAAGCACGTACACACGCACGCGCACACACACATACACACACACACGTACACACGCACGCACGCACGCGCACACACACATACACACACACACGTACACACGCACGCACGCACGCACACACACATACACACACACGTACACACGTACACATGCACGCACGCACACACACACACACGCAAGCACACGCACGCGCACACACGCACAAGCACGTACACACGCACACACACACAGACACACGCACACATACACACACATGCACGCGCGCGGCGAGCACACATGCACACACACACGCACGCACGCACACACACATGCACAAATAAAAAAACACACGCACACACACACATGATTATCATTTAATAATGCCCTCAACACAGACTCACACACAATAATCAAACCTTATCAAGTACAAAAACCAAAAGATTAATTCTATTGCTTAGAGACGAGTAATTTCTCATCGTCACAGGCCGAGGTGACACCCCCGGGAGGGAGAAGCGGCAGTTCTGAGAAACTCCGTCGTTTGCCGCACGGAGAGGCAGAGGGCGCACCCACACCAGCACAAAACGAAATAAATCAAACGCCTTCACCCTTCCCTCTCACGGGTTCCGGGCAAAAGCAATAAACTAAAACAACAAACTAAAAGAACAAAGACAAAAGAAAGCAAAACCCAGCGACAGCTTCTCAGCTCGCCAACTTTCCAGCTGCCAGTTCCCTTTTCATTTTGCGCACAGATAAACGAAACTCAAAAACTCCAAAATAAAAGCTCTGTCAGTGTGTGCTCCCGGTCTCGGCCCCGAACTGTGGAGAAGAACACACCTTTAAGCACCTGGGCTGATTAGTTAACGCAACCCAGGTGCGTGTGCTCTCTCCACCAGCCGGCGTTGCCGAGACCAATCCGGTTCACTGCTGGACCGAATGCCACACACCTCCAACCCCAGAACTCAGAATTCTGCATTAGATTGTTCTTACAGATGGCTAGCATGGTCTGGCACAATCCCTGGGCACAATTTACACACTTCAAGCGAAAGACAGTGCTTAGTTTCCGTGAAACGCATCGGTTAAGTTTGATTGCAGCTTGGCGTCGCGTTGACATCAATAATTTGGCAGACAAATATATGCACATGCGTTGTGTATGTGAGAAGCAGGGCTTTTTTAAAGTTGCTTGCTAATCTAAGGCATGTCTAAGCAAAGGAACAGGGCGCGGCGGCAGCAGCAGCAGCAGAGGCGCCGCGCGGCGCGGTGATGTCACACGCACGCTGCACTCGGTGATGTAGGTGGCCAGGTCCTGCTCCAGGATGCTCCGCTGGGTCTCCGACGCCTTCAGCTCCACATCCTTCTGCTGCAGCACGGACTCCAGGTCAGACATCTTACGCTGGACTCGGGAGATTTCCTGCTCCATCTGCACAGACACCACCGCACGCATCAGCAATAATAATAATAATCACCACAGTAAGTAAGATTAATTAAGACCAGTTAAGGAAACAGAAATTAAGAATGCCCCCCCCCCCCCGTCCCACTTCTGCTAGACTCGTTTTGATTGAATATTTCTACGACATAGCTCATTTTCTTTTTTATCACTTAAAAACATATGTATAAGATGCTGCAATCAGCATATGTCATTTTGCAGTGCTGTGGAGATGGAAATTATTCACAGGTGTGCCTTGGGTCTGACAGGTTAGGGAATCACTGCTGTAGAGTATGACTCATTAGTGCCATCTCTGCAGAGGTAGAGCGCAGAAAGAACTGAAAAAGAAGTGTGAATATTGGAGATAATCTTTTTTTTTTTTTTTTTACAGGAAATACATTTCTAAGCTGAGATTCCACTGAATTACTAAAGTACAATATCTCAATATGTTTGAGAACCAAAATAAAGCTCAGGACTTGTCTTTGCTGTTCATCTTCACCAAGGGTGTGAAAAATTTAAGATGGCAGAGTATAAAAAAGAAATAATTGAATCTTCTAGGCATTAAAATGACGGGTATAATCAACGCTTGCCATTAATCAAGCTTCTGCTTCAGCCAGGCTCCCTTAACCGGCCTCCCGAGTGAACTAATCGTCTTGATTGGCTCAAATCAGCAGCCCGTCCCTGGTCTGTATTTTTAGCCTGAAGACAGCAGGGAAAGCTGGCTGATGGGTAGGGGGGGCCTCCAGGACCGGATCAGCCCAGCAGCTCCGGCTAAAACGCGGCTGGACACACGTGTTCAGTTCTCTCCACACGAGCAAAATCCAGACGGATATTTCACAAATCCGAGCGTCCGGTTACACCTCAGCGCCCGTGAATTGTAATCCGGGGTAACGATTAAGACACGATTCGCGCCTGTGAATTGTAACCAGGGGTAATGATTATGGCAGAGCGCAGGAACTGGACTGGCTCAAACCCTGAGACAAGGTAAATAAACTTCTGCTTCGATTTGGATAAATAAAAAAAGGTTTTAAATGGGTAACTGGCAGGCTTAAGCCAAGTTGGAGAAAGGCATGTGATATGCCATAAAAAACAGCTGAAAGGGAGAGGTGAATAATAATGGAGGTATTTTCGCACTATGATATGTGAAGGGGGAGGATGGGCCCATCGGCCTCAGACGCCAGATGCAGCAGCACCTGGAGCACAGCTTCCTTCAGCTGCTTGCACATGATCAGCGTCAAAACCCCCAACACGGTGTCAAACCATTACATTTCTGTGGAGGGATCGCTGATTCCCGACTTGGCAGCAATGCTAAGCTTGGCGAAGCACAGGGCAAAAGTAATGCCAAATTGCGATCCTTGAAGTTCAAATTGAAGATGACCTTTTGTAAAGCATCCAATCACATCACAGTTTTGAAGCAGGCAGATGTCAACATGGAACATTTTTGGATAAACCCAGGATTTTCGGTTTCACAACATGAGTTCACAATTTAGCCTTATGCTGCAGACAATCAACTATCACCGCTTGTCACAGTTTTCCAAACCAACGGCTTTCCCAGAAGAAGAAGTGACTGTGGCCTTTATCCAGGAAGCAGCAATGCAGCGGCATTGGTCCTTTACACAGGACTGGGCCCACGCCTCCCGCACCACCAGCACCTAGCGCCTAGCGCCTCACACGCACGTGCGCTGGAAGCCATTTTTATAGACCGGCCGGGGCGAGGTGATGGATGGCTGTGATTAAGCCAGCGTTTAGAGCCCCAAGGTGGGACGGGGGGCGTGGGGGGCGCCCGCCCGGCGGAACCGCGGGAGCGCGATACGCTACCTTGTGACATTTGTCTTGGGTTTCCTGTAGTTCTTTGCTTTTGACGAGAAGCTTTTTTTCCAGGGAGTTGGTCTTCGCTGGGGAGTTGAGGCCTGTAGACACTGATCTGTAATCAGATAAAGGGACAAAGAAAGGAGGGGGGGGTCATCGGTGAGCTGACAGTCTGAGGTACTGAGCAATTTATGGCAAACCTTCCAGAAAAAAAAACAGGATTTGGACAGGGTTATCACACTTGATAAGTCCACATCTGGATTCCCATTTTGAATTACCACTTTAAATTCCAGATCACAAAATGAGAATTCAAAATGCCACTTTCTGCTCTGGTAACTGCTGTAAAATAACGACACATCAATAAAACTGAATGACCTGTGCAATTGCCTTTGCAATAAACATTCTGGCACCTTGTTTATGCTCAAAATCAATAGTTCCATACACAACTGTCAAGGGAACTAGGAAAATAGCGGGTCAGGAATAAGAGGACATTTGCACTAGTCAGAGAGGCTTCAAATGTGAAAATACAATCAAGTGAAGAACGGCGGGGAAAAAAGAATTCTGCATCATAAATCAGATATATTACTGTACACGCACTCCAAGAAAAAGCCTATTTTAAAAGATAAACAAATTTATGCTGACAAATAATAAAATCCGACAAAATAAAAACCGCTACAGTAAATTCAGCGAATTGAAATGATGATCAGTTGGTAGTTTTTATTTGAATCTCACAGGTTTTTGGCTGTAAACTGAAATGTATGCAGGGTTGAATTGCATGGCACCCAGCACAGTTCTGTCCATTCACTGCGTGTGGCATTTCAGGCATAACGGTAAATTAAGTTTAAAAATCCATTCAGTCAAGGTTTGTGAATCGTGCTCAAAAGAAATCAGGGTTTGTCTAGCCATGTTGAAAGAAGCCCAGACTGGGGCCTCACAGTATACTCCTATTTTCTGTTGACAGAGAAAACTGCAGTCCCTTGTGTTTCAAAAACAGATCCATACAGAAGGCTTCTGAAATGCAACCACGTACTTCATAAATACAGATAAACTCCAATCCCATCAATTTATTGTGGGGCCAAGGATCTCAACTCACCTATCGGAAATAACCTTCTTAATATTAAGAATTTTTAATAATATTAATAATATTTTTACATGAATATATTATTCAGTATGACGCACAAAATACATAAATTACAAAACAATATAACCCCTGGCAACATACATAATGTGAAACTAGTAGAGAAGATTGAACTTCTTACTTTTTAAAAGTGTTATGCTAAAGTGTACAAAGATTTACAGTACAGCATCCTTTAAGCCTTTTAAAGATGCATAATGTCAGAAACGCATCCTTAATCTCAAAACTATCCCTACATTTCACAATATGTACAGTACATGAACACAAAGTTTCACTCTTTCTCTCTCACTCACTCTCCCCATTGCACACGCGTACTCATGTGCGCACGCATGCACAGACATACAGACACACACACACACACACACACACACACACACACACACACACACACTTAATAAATTTGGCAGCCTCTGAGTCAGAGAGGCAGAAGAATGGCAATCAGGATGAAAGTGTTTCTAATAAAAGATCCCACTCCCCCACACTGAGGCCCAGCGGTTGCACACTTACAGAAGAGCCCCCTGCCTGAGAGACGCAGAGCCATGCACAGCCCAGGCATTAAGCAGAGCCTGTTAAAACACACACATATACTGTACATACACACACACACACGCACACACACACACACACACACACACACACGCACACACACACACACACATACTGTACATACACACACACTGTACATACACACAAACATACACATACTGTACATACACACACACAAACACACACACATACTATACATACAAACACACACACATACTGTACATACACACACACACACATACTGTACATACACACACACACACACGCACACACATGCGCACACACACACACACACACTCATACGTACACACCCGCACACACACATACTGTACATACACACACACACACACGCACACACACACATGCGCACACACACACACACACACATACTGTACATACACACACACACGCACACACACACGTACACACATGCGCACACACACACACACCTGCACAGACACACGCACACACACACGTACACACATGCGCACACACACACACACACACATACTGTACATACACACACACTGTACATACACACAAACATACACATACTGTACATACACACACACAAACACACACACATACTGTACATACACACACACTGTACATACACACAAACATACACATACTGTACATACACACACACAAACACACACACATACTATACATACACACACACTGTACATACACACAAACATACACATACTGTACATACACACACACAAACACACACACATACTATACATACACACACACACACATACTGTACATACACGCACACTGTACATACACACACACACACATACTGTACATACACACACACAAACACACACACATACTATACATACACACACACACACATACTGTACATACACACACACACGAACACACACACGCACACACATACTGTACATACACACACACACACTCGCGCACACACACAGTCATCAAACAATGAAAAAATCTTGGGCATGGAATAATGATCAGACCATATGAAGTGGGCTGGGCAATGCTTTTTGCAGTCTTATCACAACAGTTGGTGAGGAGGACCACACTGATGACATTTCATGTACTGAAAGTCACCTCCCAGTATCCGAGGAGAGGTGGGGGGGGGCTGTTATGGACATACAGGGCTATCCAGTCCACCCCTGCTTTCACACTGTCGTGGTGGGCAGTTTGATGACTGAATCTGCATCCACCTGCTGTGCTGAACAAAAACTCTACAGGAAACGTTATATGCACAAAATGATTTCATCTCTGACAAATCCTGAACAAAACCGTAGATGTTTGTATGACGCCCCCAGTTACTATAAATATAACGTCCCTGAGGTGGACAAAAAAAATTAATAAACAAAACCTCTCGCCTACCAGCCAAACCAACCGAAAGGAAAGACTTCTTGTTAAGTTTGTGATGCAGTTTCTCCTACACCCTCCTTGATAGGAAACTCCTTTATCCCTCCTTGCTCCAAGAATACTTCATTAGGCGCAGCCGAAGTACACGGCCAGCGGACAATGAGCAGCAACGGCCTCTAACCCTCCGGCGAGCGGCGGGACGAGACACCGAGAGCGACGCCGGCCGCGAGCAACATGTCCGCCGCACACGGCGCAAAGCGCAACGCGTCACCGGGCTCTGCCAGCCGGCCCCCAGTCTAACGGGGGCGACATAGCTCAGGAGGTAAGAGCGATTGTCTGGCAGTCGGAGGGTTGCCGGTTCAAACCCCACCCTGGCCGTGTCGAAGTGTCCTTGAGCAAGACACCTAAACCCTAACTGCTCTGGCGAATGAGAGGCATCCATTGTAAAGCGCTTTGGATAAAAGCGCTATATAAATGCAGTCCATTTACCATTTAACCGACAGAGCCGAAACGCGGCGAGAGAAGGCGGCGCGTAGCGAGGAGGAGCCGGCTCGTGCCCGTCACCCTCAGCTACCTCCAGCGTAAAAGGGCGTAGGACGCCCGTTTAAGATCCGCGTCACGCCACCGACCGCGGACCGGGGCCCGAGAACCTCGCGCGTCACAGCGTCGCGAGTGACTGCCTTTATGAGCCCAGCATTAAGCGCTCTCCCGCGACGTGACATTTTTCAGCACGATGCGCTCGTCACCGTTTCACATTTAACTCAACGCAACGCCGGAATAAACAACAAAAAAAAAACTCTTAATGATAATGAAGTGTTTTTGTGCTGTAGTTTGAGTGTTTATTACCTAGGTAACATAATCGCACAGTGCTCCCATTCCCTTCCCTCAACACTGAAACTCACTTTCCCGCCTCTTGACGAGCTCTTGTTTATGATGACTACAGAGACGTGTCCTTTATGGCAACGCTCGATGATGAACTCTCCAGGGCAATTCATCTAGGCCTCATTTGTATTGTGATTTGAAGCTGGAATGAAAAATGAAAGGCTATTTAAACAAAGAAAACCTTTCCCACCCCCAAAGGTGCGCATAATTTTTTATTTTGCGTGTGTGTGCATGTGTGTGTGTGTGTGTGTGTGTGTGTGCTGTGTGTGTTTGTGTGTGTGTGTGCATGTGTGTGTGTGTGTGTGTGTGTGTGTGTGTGAGAGTGTGTGTGCAACAGACAGAAATTCTAAATAAATAAATGACCTGATTCACAGTGCTCCAGCAGAAATGACCCCATAAGCAGAGAGAGGGTTAAGGAAGTGCAGCCACTTGAGCAGATCCGATCCCACAGATGCCAGTCGCCAGGAGAATGACGCCATTAACCCGTCAGCCCACCGCAGAGGCAGGCTTCACGCCATC
Organism: Anguilla rostrata; assembly: GCF_018555375.3. Lineage (NCBI taxonomy): Eukaryota > Metazoa > Chordata > Actinopteri > Anguilliformes > Anguillidae > Anguilla > Anguilla rostrata. The sequence goes on along the minus strand of NC_057942.1, from coordinate 12,482,657 downwards.
GCCGCCGGTGCAAAGCAGCCCGCAGCCAGGCACCGGCAGCCAGACAGAGCTGTGGAGGCGGCTCCACCAGCCCTGTCTAGAGGCCCGTCCGAGAGGACTTCAGGTGCCGTTCAAACAGGCGCAGCCGGAAGGTAGCCTCTGCAGCCCGTCGATCAGCCCTCAGGACGTGGGCGGCTAGCGCCGAACCGCTGAAGTCCTCTCACTGCTGCCAATGTCACCAAAGCTGCCGCTCCTATCGCCATCCCCATCATCACCAGATTGTCTCTCTCTCTCGCTGGAGCAAGCTGTCACGTTCCCAAGTTGTGATTCTGTGATGATTTTATAATGATTACTAATTTTGAAGGAAAAAAAATTTGTTATTCAAGTAATTTTGTCTGTTTCTGAATGTTTCTTCAAATTCCAAAATTTATGTCAGGACTTTCAATTTGAATGCGTATCCAGCCATATTGAGTTGGAATTGACCATCACTGCCCGTGTGTTCCAAAGTAAATTAAATATCTATGGTATAGCTGTAATGCATTCATATCATTGCATGCCATATATGTCCTAATACGCCGAAATAGATGATAGGTGTGTTACAGGGGATGGAGGTGGGGCTAGAATATCGTGTGCTCAATTCAGACCCAAGTTAAACCACTGGGTTGTGAATTAATTTCTCATGTTCCATGTTCACAGCGCTGACCTCCTCCAGGGTTTAACCAGATCCCTAAAGTCCTGCAGCTGGAGGGAAGACTGTGCTGACAGGCGAGGCGAGGGAGGGTCTGCAAAGTGCTGAATGTGCGTTTTCATGCGCTGCCATTTTTCCTTCTGACAAAAATCAATCTGCAGTACCATGAAAAAAGAGTGATGAAAAAAGAAAGAATGAACAAAAGATTCATCCAACAGGCAAAACGGCAAAGCAATCAATGTTTCCGGTCCAACCGTTCCATCCCTCCCCCGAAATCGAACGCACATGGTTATGAGAGGCTTTTACATTGTCCTCCAGTCTGCAGCGCTAACTAACTCCATGCAAGCTTCGTTTATTTTGTTCCTATGGAACAAGCCCCAATAATATCAAACAGGAGATGATGAGACTCAACACACAATTAATATTCTAACCTTAGCCTCAAGAACATCCCTCTCAGAACTCAGATTTTGACTGTTCCTAAGGATTCACCAGCCAACTAAGAGGTGTTTAGCTAACACAATTCGGTTATCAGGTCAAAACATAAAGGATTTGTGTCCCCATAACCTGTTGCCAAGCTTGTGACCAAGCTTTGTTTGAACAGGCCCAAATACTATGTTATGCCTTATCAGAAATCAGCAGGCTGTGTGAGTATATTTTTAAGTGCTTTCAAATGAATAGTGCTTCCATCTCTTGGTAATTATCACTTGGTTTTCCCTCTAATTGATCTTACTGCGCTTTTTTATTGCTAGTTTTTATGTGCCAGATGCTTGCGCTTTTCCTGTGTGTTCATTTCAACTCCTGTTCTGTATTCGTAGAGTTGGAAGCTGCATAGATTGCCCACTTAGCAAAGCACCGAATAAAAAAAGCTCATCATTATCGTAATTATTTTTTTAAATGTCAACCCAATCAGCTTGGGTTCATTTGTGTTAGTGCTTGCTGAGAACTCCTGTTTCCATCAGGTTATGCACTGTGTGAAGCCGTAGGAGGAAGTTTCGGAAACAAAAAAAACCATGGCGACAAGCATGTCACCTCACTAATCATTCACAACGCATTATCTGCTGCAGTGTCCACACTGCTCATTTTAACCCCAACACTAAGACCCACACTGTCTCCACTAGACAGTGCCTTCACCTGGACTAGGCAGTACAGGAGAAGGCACTGATTTGAACTGGAATTGTTCCCTGAATTTCAATATTAACTAAATTGAACTCAACCCTTATTGACATTGTGGTATTCATTTTACCATCTAGAATCTCCGGCAATGCAATTTCCTGCAATGCACTGCAGTAAACATTACCTTACCAGAATACTTTATAGCAACAACACATTGCCTCTAAACCTGCGGTGATTAAAATGGCTAGCTAAAATCAGCTGCAAACAGTTCTTTTTTGTAAGCTGTAAATTAAATTGCTGTGAACTTGTTTAAGTACCAATTCAAACACTTTTCTAAATTAAGGTTCTGTTTTTATCCTCAATTTACTAGGCTCGAGTTAAAGCAGTCGCCCCGAATCCAAAGTCGTAAATTCAGGATGAAGGGGGAAAAAAGTAGCTTCCTGCCATGAAGCAGATCCATAGAGGACTGCTACTCTCGTCATGAATCACCCCATAGAGTCGGGAACCAAATCCTGACCGCGACCGTGACGGCTACGGCCAGGCGTCCCACGGCAAGGGGCTGCACCAGCAGGGCACTTCACCGCGCCGCGCATTAACGAACTCGCGGATAAACCGGGCGAAAAGATGCAGCGGCTAGCCGTGTGCGTTTCAAATGACGCAATGTTGCATTAGAAGAGATTGAATATACAGTATTTAAAAAATAAAGAAATAATCTCTTGCAGACCGTACTGGAAATGTATTCAGGACGGAAAGCGCTTGTGCATTCTGCAGCAGGTGAAAATCCTTTCAGTCACTCCGTAAAAGCCAAGGTCTTTCAAAGCAAAACTTCCATCCTTGCAGGCTTTCCACAGCTCTTCTGCAAAGTGTTTCCAGTACCATTCTAAGTGGCTTAACCACTTTTCTTAATTATACTCAGATCATTATTACCCGCACTGCTAATTAAGGAATTAACAACAAGCACCTAAAGGAGAGAAAAACAGCAGTGATGAAGGGGGAAGAAAATCAACGTAAATTAAACTACTTTTCCTGAGGGGAATCCTTCATGCAGCGCTGGCCGACTAAACTCCCCTCTGCTGGGCAGAAATCTCCAGAGGGCCTTCTCCCTCGACTGTGTCGAAGAGTAACATACAGGACGGACGCAACACGCAGAAGTAAGACGACAACTTTCTGTTTCGACCAAACACAGTCTTTTTTCACATCTTGTTCTCATATGTATAGTGTATGCTTTAAAAAACAAAAACGTCAAATAAAGAAATAAATAAATAGATAGAAGGCGGGAGGTCATGATTTTAAAACGCATTTGGTTTAATACATAATCCTCAAGCTGAAGCTCACTGACAAAATTGCCATCGCCAAACATTTTCCTAAAGTACAGTGAAAGACTTGAGCGTGTCCCTCCCATCAGGCCCATAATTCCTCAGCCGTCCCTTATCAGCTGCCTTTTAATGCGGCTCCAAATCGCAGCTAAACGAATGCCAACGCGCGCCTTCACCTGCTGCAGTGCAGGTAATTACATCAACCGCTTTGGTCAAAAATCATGCCTCTCGCGACGTTCTCGCTTAATTTGGCTTTAATTTGAATTTAACTGAACCTTCTAATACATCCAGGTGATCGTTTAACTCTCGTATTTCAAAACATGTAATCTTAAGGACAAAGAGGCCCAGAGGAAAGCATGGTATTCTTATATTTTGTTTATTAAATAAAAATAAAATGAAATACTTCTTTCTGTCCCTTTAATTCATATATCCCCTGAGAAGGCAACAAAAACACAAGCCTTTTAAATGTGTCTGTGACGAGAGGTAGTGCAGTCTGTAAGGCAGCTGACTCTCAAGATGAGTTCGAGTACCACTCCCCCCCCACCCTCCTTGCCATGACACCTCTTGATCTATGGCCCCTCTCCATCTTACCCCCTCTGCTTCCATTCTGTTTGAATGAAGCAAAGAAACCTGTTATTAAAAAAGTGCCATGGTGCCTCTGTGCCCCATCCATCATTCCTCGGTGCTAGAAGCCAAACAGCTCAAAAACAGCTCATTTTACAGGCTTTTTTTTGGTATGGTGCAGGAATTCACCCCTCGAACAGGTGGGACAGGCGCGGCAGGTGGCAGAGGTGATGTGATCCAGTTCGGACTAAGTCCTGCGGAGGGGGACATTACAGTGAACCTGGCACGGCTAAGCTCTCGAGGGTAGATGTGCTTCGGCAGTCAGTCAGATAAATACGCCCTTGCCCACCTGCAAGACTCATAACCTGTGTAGGACCACATCAGCATCCAGCCCTGACTGACTAACTGGCCTGTAGCATATAAAATCACCGGAGTATGGAACCCTGAAATCCCATTAATGCAGTGGTGAAGACTGTACGTTATCTGATTATCTCTGAGCCAGCAAATTACCCTTCAGGGTTTTCTTTAAAGCCCTTTCATTGCAATTACCTCGGTAAATGGGTTGAACACAACACTACCTTCCGGAGAAAGATTTTAATGTAGATACAATGTATAACCTGGTCATATGGCACACATCTTGAAATGAGACAAAAAAAGGCCCCTGATTAAATGTGAAAAAGACATTTCACAGTAGCAACTCTGAACAAATACAATTTCAGGCACAATAACCACTTTGTTGTAGGATGTGGATCAATAAATATCAAGAAGAATACAGTCTCAAAGGACCTTAAACATGCTGGCAGGTGACAAAAAAAGAATTTTTGTGTTTTGGGGAACTTCTACAGGTGTACAGTATGGCTGTATGTGGATGTCCAGTGTTCATTCACTGTGTGCTCGTGTACAGAACATACATACATGTAGCATAACAGTAATAACAGTAAAACAGTAATATAATTCCAGATGACTCAGCTTCGCTCTTGATGAATTATCAACAAAGGTTCATTCCAATAAAATCCACTTTTGAAACAGAGAGAAGGTGGGAGGAAGAGGGCTGAAATCAAGGCACTTCAAAACAGTTTTCAGGCTAGGCAGTTAAAGCCGTTACAGAAATATGGATTAACGCCATGACTAAAGTAAACCTCTTTCCAACGCGGAGAACTGTTGCTGGAAGAGGAAGTTAAAGGTGCACAAAATATGTCGCCGAATGACAGGTACTGAAAGCTCCCATTTCCGTCAGCATGAAAACAAACAGGCCGATTTAAGCACCAAAGGAATCACAGAAGTAAAGAAGGATTAGGAGCTGGAGGAAGGGGAGTGCAGAAAAAAAAGATGAGTGAAGAAGAAAAAAAAACCAACTGAATAAAAGTGAACCCTGAGGGAAAGGAAGTGAGAGGCTGGGGGAGCAAAGGTTGAAAAGTGCTCAGAAGTTGTTTGTCCCACACACACTCTTCCTACCCCCTCATTCCAGCTCAGTGAACGCACCGTGTCTTTCCGGAATTTTCAACATTACATCCGATTGTTGGTCACCATGGATATTGCTTGGCAACGATAGCTCCGAATGCCAAAACAAGACAGCTGCCCAGTGCCTCAAGCTGGCAGAACTCATCTTTTGCATAGATAAAAATGTAGCTGCGGCCACCAAGGTCAGGTCAGGCACAGGGATAAACGTACAACACAAACAAAGCTGAGTGAAGACGCGGTAAATGTTGAGAATGAGAAAAACAGGGAGGGAACATGCAGCATAGTTCACATGGTGGCCATGAGTCAGGCATGATGACGAGATACTGAGATATGCCGACAAACAAGAAGCTAGATGGCTAACTCATGTTAGATTATTAAAACAAATCAATCATATGAGGAAATAAATATCTTCATTCTCTTCTGTTAATTTCATCATACAACAAATTTAGCATGTGCAAAGGAAAACACAAACCATTTATCAGCCCATTTAGTTTTACAGCTAAAATTGTGTATTTTGTCAACTTTCTTCTTTACATTTCCAAGGCAAGACACTGTATTACAATGGGATTGCAAGACTATTATTGTTGTTGTTGTTGTTATTATGCTAAGACATGTGGGCCAGAAGCTTTCTAAAGTTATAGGCCACTGGAAAACATACTTTAATGCTAAGTCCTGAAAAGGTTGTGAGATAAACCCTGTAGTACCCTCATGCAGACTTAATCACTCAACCGGAATACCCAGCTGTTTAAATTGCTGCCTGAAACGAGAGATACCAAAGATGCGTTTGATAAGGCTGCCCTCTCATCAAACTAATTAAAATAATTAAGAGGGATCCGTGGAGAGTGACAGCTCATGTACACGTATGTTAGGCCTATTTAAGGCAGAGTTGCCCAGGAGAAAATGCATCGATCTCATAAGTGCATGTAATTAACATTGCACCACAATCAAGAGAAGTAAATCAGTCCAAGAAAAAACAGCATCTATCATTTTGTGAGAAGTTTAAGTGGAATTCCGTCGTAAAATGAACTTTTACTTGTAGAAGAGTAGCTGTCCTCTTGATTAAAATGAGCTCTCAGCCAGCTCTCTAACTGTAGTGAGTGGCGAGATATAGCCCCAAACTACTGTCCATGCTCCTGGACGGACATCAGACAATGCCAGTCACAGGTGGCCATGCCTACTGAATACAACAGGATGGGCTGGGCGTTACGAATAGGCCTGCAAAGAGGATAATGTTACTCACCAGCAAACCAGCCACGGAACAAAAAAAAAATCTAGGTTTATATGTTCAGTTTACTGCTCAAGTGCAATTTTTTTTTTTTTTTTTTTTAAATGCCTCTCTGGTGGGTCAAATCGCATGGGTTTAACGTAACCACGATCGCAGTTGACTCATCGCAAGCTATTTCAGGCTCGGTCACGACTGCTGCGATATCAGGCTGTCATAATAAATCCTGAAAGAACAGACGTTTTTATAGAACACCGGTGCTGAGACCGAACGGGAGGCAGGAGACGAAGACGTTAAGCCAGGCAAGGAGAAACGTACGGTTGACATGGGTTGACATTCCCTCAGACGAGAGCCGATAAGGATATCTCCCACAAATGCGCATTTCAATGAATTATCTGACAAATATGCTCGCCTCTTCTGCCGTCTTTTGTTACTTTTCTAAACGACGCATCAACAGCAAAACGACCTGCTCGACTAGTCATTTTAGTGGAATAAAGACATAGGTAACGCTATGTGGGTCGGAGAAATCAATTTGCAGTATTACCAGTTCTACTGCCAATGTTTTCAATGCTGGGTTTTTAGTCACTTCACATGTAGTTACACTGTTTAGACTACAAGGTTTGTATCAGGTACTTCCATTCACATTGTCATTCTACCGGAAGCCTTGGCTTAAATGTTTTTTAATAAAAAGCTCTCTGTGTTCAAGAAGATCGATTTGTGCAATTAACCCACTGCAAGACACAGGCATGCACTTTAAATATAACACATTACTGCCAGTAACACATATGTCGTTTATTACTGTCAGCAATACGTCCACGGTATTCTACAGTATATGTGGCTATATAATGTGTGTATGGTAGATGCCATTATTGCTACCCAGCACTGCATTTTGCAGCAGTAGGAAAACACAACTAGCAGCAAGGTAACGTTAGCCAACTTGAGCCTGTTTCATTAAAATGTCGAATCAAACACGGTGTTAGCAATATAATGAACAATAGTACCCCCAGCACCTACGTTGAAGTTATCTCCAAAATCAAACTACCCGCAAAATGAGGAAGGGTAGAGGTGTACGTCATTATGATGTATACCTCTACCAAATATGTTCAACCTTTTCACTGGTTCAATATTCGTCTTAAGGGAAAAGGTGATTTTGCACAGCAACACACAAGAGAGAGAGTGAATACTTACTGTATCACCTTATCCCGTAAATGAGCAATGTAGTTGTCGGCACGGAATTCCACCTTCAAGAGTGCCAGATAATCTTTGTATGTTTTTACCTTTAAAAAGTAAATAGCTCAGGACCGAAATGGGAAATCTATGCCACAAGACAAATCCAACAAATAATGGGCTTAGGGCCGAGTTACTGAAGAGCATTATGGCTGACAGATGCATAATTTCATCGCCTTGTTCGCTTTGGTGCACTGAAAAGCTCTATGTTCCTAAAACTGCCTGTCAGTAAAATAAAATGGCACATTTACTGAAATAATAGGGGGCCTAAATAAATACAATAATTGAATCTTAATTTCTTTTACTTCCAGTTCCCATGCAGTACTCTGTGCAAGATCCACAAGATCACCCATCTTTATGAAGGAGTTTTAGCTTTTGGCCCAAGAGTGAGCTCCAGGAACATTATCCAACCATTGTAGAAGAGCCTCTCCTAAACTTTATATCATGTACCAGAATGAAGCCCTCAAATTAAATACATGTTGATACAAACACTATAACAAGGAATAACCAATCTTTGCCAAAAATATTCAGTAAACCATGCTAAATTGTGTACCAAAGAGCCATATTAAACATGAGTCGTGGAATATACAGTACATCAATGGTATGGTAAATGTAACTGCTTGCTCTTTTTATATAACACATACATACTGTACTGTATATGCATTGAAGATTCTTTAAGAGTTAAAACAAGTAGCGTAGGACTAAAATGCTTCCATGCTATACCACAAGTGCTCCCATCCCTCTATCACAAAGGCTTTCTGCTGACACCGGCAAACATGAAGACAGCATTTATCGATCACACACATAAAGACTGTATTCTCTCGAGATGGCAAGATGGAGAACCACAGGGCCAAGCAATCTGACAACTGTAGGAAAACAGGTAGCACTGCTCTGGAATGTGGTTTTAGTTTCTATGAAAAATCAGTGAAAGTTTAATTGTAACTTTGGCATCATTTTCATATTAATAATTTGGTACACAGACTGATATTAGGTATTTTGTTTTTTAACAGATGGACAGTGCTTTCAGTGTGATAAGATAACTTGGCTTTTCTTATTAAATTGACAATTCACTTTTTTTTGTAGCGTAGCCAACAAAATATGTTTATGACCTAAACACAATCATGAGTCATGGACTCATGTACAATTATAACAATTCTGTGTATCATGCATAGATTTCAACAATTAATAAATAAAAAAGACATTGTAGATGTACTGTAGCGCGTACAAAGGATTTCCAAAGAATAAGTGGCAATTTCTTGTGGCCATTTTAAAACCAGTCCATTTGTAAAAACAATTTAAAAAAAAAAAAGCATGCGTTTATAATCCTATAGCCTATACGGAATCAGTAACGTAATCACAACCTGAATTAACTATGTGGCAGTCTATCTAGGAAGCTATTTTAATGAAAAGCTGTGTAGCTAGATTAAAATCAATTTCCCACTGGTTTCCAGATATCTGTCCCTTTTATTGATTTGATAACCTTTTGTTTTTTATTCATATTCATGTTTATTTCAGCACGCAGCCACAGTAGGAGCAGAATAAAGCACTCACGCCGCATTTCCACACCATTCTTCAAAACATTCTCCAAAAAAACTTAACAGGGAACTTAGCAGCATATCTTTATGCTCTAAGCAAGAATAAACCATTTTAATTGGGAGCATGAGATGTGACACTAATTATGCATGTTTAGCAGGATGGAAAATATGCAAGACTGACAATTGCGGGGGGGTGGCGGGGCGGGGGTCATGAGTTCAAGTCACTAGGGAGGCACAGCCACTGAGCCTTGAGTTAGGAACTTAGCCTGGGCCACTTCAGTAAAATTCAAATGTTAATTGGACAATATGTTGACTCTACACAATGCAAATTGAATTGAATGGGGGCCTGATTATCAGTCACCTGATCAATTTTATGCCAAATTCCTTTCCTGGAATAAATTAGCAAAGCCTCATTAAGGCCCTCTTTTATGTGCCTAATGTTGAGACACATTTTCACACAACAGGCACCACAAATAAAGGTAATGACTGTATTACTGGATTTTTCAGATACAGTTCAGTACAGTAAAAGCAGAGTTTTCATGGGTACGTTTCTCTACTGTGCAGGCCAGATTTTTTCTCCTGCAAATGAAAGGTGGCAGCCAATGTGTAAATTAGCTCCGCGATTGGATCGAAACCATCCTCTCGACAGGCCAGCGTGAAAGGTTTCCAGTGCTATAAAAACACCTTGATTTGAAGCTGATTGCAAGAGTGCAAGTAATCTAGTAACCCATTACTCTTTTTTTCCCCCGTCTGGCAATTTCCAACAAGTGAAACATTTGATTTCGCTCAGCATTTATATACTTCATTGAATGATTCGTGCCTCCAACCCCCCTTTCAAAGAACTCTCTCTAAGATTTACCCACAGTTCATTTTTTAATCTAAGAGAACAGGAGCTTGGACCACAGAGTTATAATTTCCCTAAAGATTGATATGAGTGGATATGGATATGAATGGGGGGGGGGATGTAAAATAAACATAAAATGAGACAAGACAGCTACATAAAAATTCAAAAGCACAGCTGAACCTGAACATATCTAGAACATTCTCTCTGGTACTGAATAATCATAGGATGACTCAGCACACGAGCAGGAGCGGGAGCAGAACACGGGGAGGACCTGCCCCAGTCATGCAGGCTCCCCACAGCCAGTCGGCAGTCAGGGTGACAGGAGGCCAGATCTGGGGCTGCGGGGGACCCCTGAATCCCAGACCTGTTGAGTCGGTAGTGACAGAGTTTCCCAGCACAGGGTCGCACCCTGCCCCCGTTCCCCAGAGAGCCAGGAGGCTCGCCACAGCGGGAGTCACGACGACGGCGTGAAACCAAACGGACCGGCGGAAACAGCGCCGCTCTCACTTAGAGCGACAGAGAGAGGGAGGGAGGGAGGGAGGGAGGCGCTATCCGCGCAGCAACGAAAAAAATAAAACATCGCTCATCGCTCAGAGAGAAACGAGAACAGCACCGCTCCTGAAGAGAAAACTCCGGCGCTGGAGGGAACCGCGGCGGAAAAGTGCTGGTGTCACGACACGCGTTCAGACGCGGCAGATTCTCACCGGAGAGAAAAACAACCCGGCTTCATCTGCGCACTGATGAGAGGAAGTGCCCACACCGTGCCTAATGGCATTTCATGCTGCTTACAACCGCTTGTAAGCCCCCCCCCCCACCCAACCCCCCTCAGCCCCCCCCCACACACACTCTCCACGCCCCTTCCCTTGCAACAAACACAGACAAACAGACACAGGTTGAGAAACATTACATTACATTACATTCATTTGGCAGACGCTTTTATCCAAAGCGACGTACAAAAGTGCATTTTCATGATCGTATGCAACTGCTGAACACGGGTTCAGTAAGGTACAATTACTTATTTTGTACAGCTATTTCTAGCCGAGAACAATGAACACTATCCTGGTCTAACATCTGCAAACATGCATATGCTACTGTCCTGGAATTACAAATGAAACAGAGAAGTACAGATTGTGGACTTTGGCAGATCAGATTATTCCTCTAGGACCACTGCCCAGCCCACCTACTTTTTAATAGCAATGGCTATGTGGTATTATGGGCAGTAGGCTCAATCACAACCTCCACTACTCCCTCCCCCCTACACCCACCACATAAACCCAGAGATTAAGAGCCGTGGACTCCCTGACCAGCACCCCCTACGCCGCGTCCAACACCTCCAGTCAAATCCCCAGAAACTCATTAGATCACTGGGATGAGACTGAAGCAGACATTCTAATTAGCCACCTCAATGTGGAGAGAGAGACAGAGAGAAATAAAGAGAGGAAGAGCAAGCCCTATTCACAAGCGAGAGCTTTCCTTGTGATGGTTATCACAAAATGGAGATGAACCAAACAACAGAAAATAGTTACAAAACACTTGAATATAAATAATAAAAAATAAAATAATAACTGTTTGGGGAAAACGTTTCCCCAACAGACACGGTAATGCAGACCTAATGCGCATCGTGATATTTTCAAAGGCATCTTCAGCACATAACCGCCCCCCTGTAAACACAAAACACATGCACAGCAGATGGACAGACAGAGCCTAATGAAGGACCGTGCATGTGTGCAAGATGACCGACACTGCTCCTACCCATCACCTGGACCCAGGGAAGACCCAGGAGGTTGTGGGGGGGGGGGGGGTGAGGTTAGGGTTAGTTTCCATAGAAATACAGACCGGCCCACAATCTCAGACCCTTGCTGTGACTTCTCAATGACGCCTTTTCTTTCCTTCTCTGCAACTGCTGCACTTTGCAAAGACTGCCCTGCTGAAGCATACAGGCTCGCACTGTGAGCAGGGCATCCCCTTCACAACAGTGAACATATGCAGTATAAACAGAGAGCCCATTCTCCGTAAGAGCTCAATCAATGCAAGTAACTGCACTCAATTCATTTGAACTGGACTGAGCACAAAGGCACTGGACTTACAGAAATAATAAGGAAGTATGTCTCAGGATGGCATATCTGAACTTAATAAGTGTATCTAAACTTAACCCCCCACAACTTTCCAATCAAAATGGTCAAGAAACAGACCATGTTAAAGTAAACTTGTGGGTCTGAAGTCACTCCTCCCACACTGCACTCTGACCATTTTCTGCGTGTGTGTTTGGGGCAGCAGCAGAAGCACCAAGACAACTTCATCTCTGCATCGGCCACTTGTCATCAGGCTAAGGAGTCCCCCTACCACCCCTCCCGCCTCCACCCCCCACGGCCTCCCACTGATCTCCCTAAATCCCCAAATCCGTCAGGGTCTTCCATCACAGTACCCCCGCAGAGACCCCCCCCCCCGAGCCCCCTGAGAGTGCCCCGGTACTCACTCAGTCCTGGCCAGCGCTGCCAGAGCCCTGCTGAAGAACCAGCCTAGAAAGGGCAGGTCCTGGCCCTGGAAGCCCGAGCGCGGGGGTCTGAGCGGGGCAGCCGTCGGCCGGGGCGAGGGCTTCTCGGGCTCGTCGAAATTGGACGTGTCATCCTCGGCGCGGAGCGCGGGAACGAAGGGAGGGAGCGCTTGAAGGGGGGGGGAGAGAACAGAAGGCAATGAACGGATGGAGAGAGAGCGCCTGTGTGCTCCAGCGCTCGCGCGTGAGGGAGAGAAAGAGAGAGAGGGAGAGAGGGAGCAAGTGACTGAGGGAATGGGAAGATGCGGTGGGACTGTAGTGTAGTGCAGTAACCCACACGAGCTCGTTCGTGCTCTCGCTCTCTCTCTCTCTCGCTCGCTCGCCCGCTCCCTCTCCCCACACTGCAGCAGCTCTCGCTAATCACAGTAATACATGCAGCCTGAGTCATAGCTGAAGCGGAGAGCTTGCTCTGCCATCCCACTGCACAGGCATCTACCCCATCATGCAGTTCCTGAAGAGCAGAGCATCTACCTCCTGCCAGCACATCCGCATCCCTGTCACGGGCTACCAGCCTGCCGCTCTGTACAGGCAGTCTGCTGGTGTTCCTTTGGTAGCCCCTCAAATAACAACATCCTCTCCCTGCTTCACCTAGTCTCAAGTGGTGACATCCTAATAACTACTGAACATTCTCCAATGTTCCAACATCACAGGAAGCACAGTCAGTTATCTAGGAATGATAAAAAGTCTATGCATCACAAAGAAACGACTCACGTTTTTTGCTATCCTTCAACTTCATATGAAAAACAAAATTACACGTGGTTCTGCAGTGCCAAAGTGCACTAGCGCTACATTAGTGCTTGTACCCAAATCCAGGTTCAGAAAGTAAATGTCCTCCCCAGTATTTTGTTCCAATCTCCTGGATTTGCTAATTAGCACAATCCTTCAGCCAGGAGGTATAACTAATTAGTGAAATCATGGGTGCAAGAAACACATGGCAGGACTTTTACTTTCTGACCTCTGGACTTTGGACGTCCACCAACATTTTTATGAATTTGTGCAAGCTGCTCTCCCTTAGTTTAACCCATCAAGGCACAGAACAAGCCGTTTTCTGAATCCACAGAAACCCCGATTAGATGGGTCTGTCTGGCGATCTACATAAAGACAGAGCTCTTCCAAGGCAATCCCTGCAGAATAATCAGGCGCTGAGCTCGAGGCTATTGAGCCAATTCAGAAACGCTCAGCACAGGAAAGCAGCAGCTCTTCAACCTCAGAGGCACAGTGACACGATGGCGCCCTTTTCATGGCAGACCCGTCTGTGTTGGCACAGCATACTTGCTTGGTTTAAACTTCTGAAACCAGGGCCAAAAGCAGATTGGGATTGAGAGTGGGAACGCCATGCTCCTCTGTAGACCTTCTCTCTCGGTTTTCCCTTTCCATTACACCCCTCTCTTCTGTGTCCTTCCCCTTCTCTGTCTCTGTCTCTCTCGCCCTCTCTCTCTCTCTCTCCCTCTCCCTCTCTCACGCACACAGCAGGTCCATCTCTGCAGGTCCCCACACCTCGCTCTCTCTCTCTCTCTTTGGCTCTCTCACTCTGAGGCTCCTGAGATGTGAGCCAGTGAAAAGTCCACAGGCCGCCGTTGGCACGAGACAGGAAAGCGCACTTCTGCCGCTCTAGATGGGGGCAGCAATACCAAAACATGCCCTGCTTCATCCAGCCTACAGAAACACACCGCCTAATCTGAATGCATGCTTACTGAATGGGTCTCCTGCGATCATGTGATCGCTGACCGAGGCATCTGTGGTGTAGGCTGATATTGTTAGACTAAAAATATTTTCTAGGATATTTTGGCAATTTGTTCATTTTCCATGATTTTCCATGGACTGGAAAACTGCATTAAAAAATGTATAGTTTTCCAGGATGCGTGGGAACCCTGAAATCGTTCCGTCGTTATTCCCAGATGAAATATACCTGCAATATGACTGACGTCAGGAAAAAAGAAAATACATAACATATGTGTGCCTTCTCACGATCCAGATGGAACATCTCCAACAACAATGGTACACAAAACCCCCCCCCCACCCCCCGCAGCATATGTACAGGTAGTCCAAGCAAACTATCAAATGAGAAATGACAGAAGGGTATAACAACTAGGATTCATGCCTCAGTCGGTCCCCAAAATTCTCCAGTCAAAAAATAATGGGGGAGAAAGACAGAAAATGCTGAATGTGCTGTTTCCGAGCTCCCACTGCGACTTAGTCAACCAATATGGAGCGAGAATCAGAAACACACTGAGCCATATTTGCTGCAGGCTTTAGGCCTAATTGCTTCGTGCTCTCTGTATTTAACATGAGCTGCAATCTCTGTCTGCACAGAAATCTGGGGGCTGTGAGAGCCAATCCACTCGCAGAAACACTCAGACTACAGAAACCTAAAGCATGCTGGGTCATTTTTACACCACCCCACCTCCACTGGCCTGGTTTTAACATGTGTTTGTGATGTACGTTTTTCATATTTTCCAAAAAGTAAAAAAAACATTTTTACATATCCCTAGTTGCTTGATGGATAATTATACATAAATTTATCCTCGTTTCCCAGTATGTTCAGTAAATAAAGTGTATCATAGTAATCATTGATTGACACTGAATCATGCAGATTATGTAGATCATTTTATGAACGGCACAATAAACATTACTGGCCATTATATTATTTTTAATTTCAAGTGCTACTACATTTTTTGCCACAGAGCAATGTGACATTGTTACATTGTTAATATATGGATTTCAAATGGATCATGATATGATTGTTTGTTGTGGGAAGGACAGCAGTTAGTTGTTGGGCTTCACGCCTTAACCTAGCTAACTGCAAGAGCATTTTCTGAGAAACGGAGATTAGTCATGTTATGTGTCAAAAATACCGCCAATTCATATGGACCTTCAACATGAATAACATACATATTATTTACACATTTAAAAATCTGTTAACATCTGATATAGCATTGTCTGTGCATTTTTTTTTGATGTCTGTCCTGGCCATTTAAATGTAGGCTCAACAGATTACTGTATCTGTATTCTCTACACTACCAGAGTTTCTATGCTTTGTGGCAGATTTTCAAATTTCACCTGTTTTATCTGTTACAGGAGGATAAATTAGGACCAAGACATGTATGACAGTGTTCTAAGGGACTGACAAGGATACTTCAACAAAGGGTGCATATCACAGCTGGGTTCCATCTCAAAGACTAATATTTTTCATGACTTTTCAATGGCATTTCAAACGATACTGAATTTTTAAGGATTATTTTTCTTTCTGCAATATCCAGAATTGTATCAAATTAGACCTTTTGAAGATTCATTGCAGGGGATGTTTTGAGATACTACTTTAAATATATATGGTGTTTTGATACACACATGGTTGCTCTTGTTCCAACAGTAAGTGGAGCTCACCTTGTCGCAGGTTGCTCCAGTCAACTTCCGAGAAGAAGGGGTGGCAGCGAAGATCTTCGAACCCGAGCCGGTCCTGTGCCCCACTAAGTAAACCCTGAACCAGGTCCACAAAGTTCCTGCTTGCTTTAGGCTCGTTTGGAAACTTCAAGAAGCGCTGTGGAAAGTTGAAAAGGTGTTTCAAAACTAGCCCATTTCCCAAGCTGCAGTATGAATCCCTTCAACAAGCTCACCTCAGCCACAGTTACATTACACCAATCCAGAACCAACAATCACAAGAGTAAAGTGTCTCTATTTCAGATATACACCAAGCAATTGTATGACAGCCTAAGAAATTCATCAGCAGAAAAACAGAGATCAAAGACAATGCTGTCCCTGGCAAATGCATTGTCACAATCCCCCAAAAGTCAACAGTGAAGCTGACCTGGAAGTTCATGATATTGTTGATTGTCTTGGTGGAGGTGCCTTCAGCGAAGGGGGACTTCATGTAGATCATTTCGTAGGCAATTATCCCCAAGGACCACCAGTCGCACTCAACCCCGTGCGAGGCCTGGCCACCCCCGTTCAACGCTGTCAGGACCTCAGGAGCCAAGAAATCCTGCGTCCCAACAGGCAACCTCGAACCCACAACCTACAAGAACATTGCGTTGACATCACTGTCACCACCACTACAGCTAAACAGTCTCTTCATTATCATCATCAGCAGGGCCTCAAACGCTGGGCCAGCAGCAGCAGCATCAGCCGCTAGGTCTCTGGCCTATGCCACGGCAGGGTGATTTCAATCAGCTGGGAGCCGCATCAAGAGTCCCCTGCAATACGTGCATCCTTACCGTCTTATTAGCCGTGAGCTTGGCCGCCGAACCAAAATCCGCTAGTTTGATGTGCCCGGTTCGGTCAATCAGGACGTTCTCTGGTTTGACATCTCTGCCAGGGGATGGGGGATAGGAGGAAGGGCAAAGGAAATGAGTGTGGGAGACAACCACAGAGTTGCAAATCATCATTTATTTCACTCAGTGGTTTTAGAGAATGCACAAATAGCACATTTGCAGGAACAGATTATTTTGGTGAATTGCAGTGAAAAGGATCCCACCAACACATCCCCTCAATTGTCAGACAGTGTACTCCAGGTTTACTCCAGGTTCATGGACCCAAGCAGAGGTGCAAAATCCAGGTTCAGGAAGTAAAAGTCTTCCCCAGTGTTTTGTTCCAATCTCCTGGATTTGCTGATTAGCATAATTCTTCATCCAGGAGGTAGAACTTGTCCGTGAAATCGGTTCATAGGTGGAAGAAACACATGGCAGGACTTTTACTCTGTGAACCCTGGACTTTCCACCTCCGATCGCAGGCCTTTACCTAACTGTACCATCACATCACTTTTGTATCTATAGAATTCCCTTGGTCACTGTGAGACTGATATTAGAAGTATGTGAGAAACCAGTTTCCTTGTATGGTTTCGGTTTTGTAATAGCTATATGTGAAGTAGACGTATCGAAAACAGCTTGGACAGGAGGGGACTCTGGGCTTAACAACCAGGAAGCAACAGTAGAACATTGCGTCACATTGCTATTTCTATCCCTCATTACTAAAAGATGTCTGAACTAAAATATAAATACAACAAGGAGCGGGTAACACAAAGCTTATCTTTCTGCAAACTAGCTGCTAAGTCATTATTTTAATATTCTTGTGATTGTTTCTCTAAACGGTAAGAACAATTAAACATTGTTATTTCCTTTCGTATATGAGAGAAGCCTTGTGTATTGGGTTCAGAAGTCTATGGTTTACGACAGACTAATCATAAGCCTTACAGATGTAAAGAAAGAATAAACGTCAGTCTTCTGAATGTGCAAAATTCTGACATTTCTACTGGCCTCCAATACTGGTACAGCAACCATTATAATAGAATGACTGACAGCTAATGGCTGGCCAGACCATTTTAAAAGATTGGCTCCATTTTCTTTGGCCTCTTTTATGTACTATGCTGCCATCTTCCAGCAATGGTCTCTGTAGACAGACCCTCTCTTCCCTGCTATTCACAATTTATTGTACTTTAGCCAGTTCTAGCTCTAGACTTCTTGTGCACTATGTAATTGAGACAGTGACACTTCTCTGTTTTCCTGCATTAGTTTGTTCCCTTTAAGTCCTTATTTAAGCCACACAATCAAGGTGTATTTTAACAGTAACATTTAGATTTTCAGAACATCAATGAAAAACTGATTCTCAGTCAGTTACAGTACTTTGTAAACTGGTTCTGGCACCATGACAGTTGTTATGAAACCCTTTTTTTTCCTGTGACATTTTGTAAAAAAAATTCAATTCCATCTGATTTTCAATACTGTGCATTTTGTCAAATAATGTTCTTAAAGTACATCATTGTTTGTTTCAGTAGTTTTTCCTATTTCCTATAGTTTGGCAACTCTTTGGATTTTAGGTTTTCCCAGATTTAATACCCCTATTCAGACCTTCTTCGATGTACTCCTCTGTTAAATAGCCGCTGCCCTCCAGCCTGTAGGTGTGCTTAAAGATATCAAACATTAAAAATATTACAGGAGGTAGGGAGTTATTCTTGAGCCACAGGCTTGTTGTTTTAGGGGGCTTTGAGATGAAAACAAATGAGAGAATCCCTGTGCAAAATGAATAAATGTAAATGCAAGGGGAGTAAACCTCACAGATCTCACCTGTGGACGTATCCCATCTGATGCACCGTGTGGATGGCCTGCACCAACTCCGCCAAGTAGAACTGAGCCATCGCCTCGTCAAAATGTTCCTCATACCTGTTCAT
The DNA here is from genome assembly GCF_018555375.3 of Anguilla rostrata. Lineage (NCBI taxonomy): Eukaryota > Metazoa > Chordata > Actinopteri > Anguilliformes > Anguillidae > Anguilla > Anguilla rostrata. Next base: position 12,463,994 of record NC_057942.1, on the reverse strand, counting down.
GAGAGCCATCAGGTCCCCACCAGGCATGTACTCCATCACCTACACACAGACACACACACACACACGCACACACAGACACAGACACAACACAGACACGACACACACACACACACACACACACACACACACACACACACACACAGACACACACACACACACACACACACACACACACACACACACACACACACACACACACACACACACAACACAACAACACACACACACACACACACGAGCACACAAAGATACCAAAAACAAAACCTTTACTGGGTTTCAGAAGTACGCTTTATCATTAGTAGAACAAACACAAACAGCGCGTGACACCTGAACCCAGCCCGTAATTGCGAGGTCATATCAAAGGGAAAAGGCAGCGCTGGGTCTTCATCCTCCCCCTCAGAGGAGTGTGGGTGTGAATGTGTCTGTTTGTTCAGAGATTACCGAACGCATTTAGAACAACGATCCATGAGAGCCCCGGGCCTGTCGTGATGGGGCGCGACGTGGGGGGAAGCGCACCAAAAGGAGCAGCCCAAAAAAAAAAAAAAAGCGACATCATCTCTACACTCTGCCCTGTGGAGTTCTGATACACTGCCTGATAATAACAGTAATCCCTTCTGTTATGTAGAGCGCAACAGGAGGCTTTAATTATGTTACATTTGAGCAATGTGAACCATCAATCACTTTTTTATAAAGCCACAATTCCTTTTATGCGCCGCAAGACTGATATTAATGTGTAGTACGTTCTTTCCCTATTCAAGAAGGCGCATTGTGGAATAGCGCCAGGGGCACAAGCACAATAACGAAGTTACTACTGCATTTTAACTGCACTTTGACACTTTAAATCACCGCACATAATAGCAGCGATTAAATTCACATCGCTAAAAACTGGTAAAATGGTTCTCCGTCTACAATTCAATGTTTGAAAAATTGCGAAGAAAGAGCACGACAGATGGATTTAAAACTTGACACCATGAATTTTGTCATTTACGATAATAACATTAATCGTTATGATAATAAAAAGTGCTGTTTTTCCCCCCCAGGAAGTCCAATTAAGTGTGGCACAATGTTAGGGTCAGTTATGTCAGTGACTAATGTTCCTCAGCAATGATCAGACTTCTATTAATAGAACAGTCCAAAGTCAGCTGAACAAGCGTCTAAAAATGTATCTTCGTGACACACACCGGTATAAAAGTCAGATTTCAAATACAGAATGAACATATCAGGGGCTATGCTGCAGCAACGAATACCGCAACATTCTGGTGACGTTACCTAGCAACTAGATATTGTACACTCTTCAAGCCAACACTCAGCTGAACATTGAAGGGGGCTTTTGGGGGGGGGAAAGGTTTGCAAGGATTTCTCTGTAAATATTTGCCCAAATTTATATAAATGTCTCAGTTAGCCTGACAGCATTATGAATGGGCTTTCCCTGAAAGAGAATTGCTATGCTGCCTCACACTGAAATCCCTGGAAAGACAGATGGCGTTCAGAAAGAAGCTAAACAGTCATATCCTCCACACATCACACTATCCATCAATCTGACAGGTCGCCTTCATGTAACATGTGCCGTTTGCCTGAATGACATCACAAGCAGTCAATATTCCATTGAGCAGGTGGGCCCGGGGGCTGGGCCCACAGATTGTATAATTGTGGGAATCTGGCATTTAAGAGCAAGGGTTTTATACCTTTTAAAATGTCAGCTTACCAATTAAATGGCACAGTGATAATGATCTAAACTCGTGTTTACAGGGTTTTTTTTTTTTTTTTTGGTGCCAGATACAGAAAACTGAGGTTGTAGGAAGACAGGTGCTAATTAAAAAAAGCAGGCCTCATTAAGAAAAGCAAACTGCTTAACTCGACTAATTATCACATTCATAGAGAACGCACGCTGTGTTTGCCAAAGACTGGCTCAGGATGACATGCACTGTGGTCATTTCTTAATGAACACATACAAAACCCTTTTTAAAAACGAATTTCCTCGAGGTCTCTGTTCCAACACCAGTTGACCTTCTGACCTTCTGACCCGCACCTCACTGTTTTTTTCTGACCAGTGGAAGCGAGGGGAATTGGAACACATGACCAGTGAGGTCACAGATGGGCTGCGATGGGAGGGGTGGTGAAGGAGATGCTCACCCCTGTCAGAAGAGAGACGTGTGGGGCCTGTATGCACCAATGGTGTTGTGAGGTTTTCAGCCCATAAGGAATCCAAGTTCCTGCCATCAGTCTGCCCAGGCAAAATCTGTGTTATTGGTGCGCGAGCACCCCATGGAGTGATACAATGGGACTTTCCAAAAATAACAACATGTTTAAGAACCACTGTGGTTAGCGGTCACCCTCCCATTGTACCACTCCACAGGGGTGCTTGCACACCAATAACACAAACTGACCTGGCCTATTAAATATATTGAGTGTCCTATCAACTCCGTAACTTTGGGAACTTTGGGGCCTCTGGCTCCCTGACCACGGGACTGACCCTCTGCTCAGTCACGTTCATCATCAACTTTTTTGTCAACCAAGACATAATTACATGCCTGTCTCCTTCCTCTTGTAACCCAGGAATAAACTCTCTGCTTGATCAATTAGGCATCAGCCAACGGAATTAAGGACTGGCCTCCTTTTTAGTATTGAAACTCATTTTAGTAATTAATACTGATATGAAACCATAGGGTAAAACTTGAAATACCGGATGAGGTTATTTTACTGCTGTTTGTTGTTGTGTTATGTTTGTTATGCGTATGTTGGTCTGGTACAGGAAATTCCCTGACCTTGTTGTTTTACATTGTTAAAATTTTATTTTATGAGACTGATTAAATTAACTAACCATGTAACACAGAATAGCGTTTCACTAATCCAAAACACAAATTAACCTTCATTAAATGGTAATACTGCTAACCTCTATGTTTAGCCGTCACAGAATTATAATTTCCTCTGATTATAATCGTATAATATTATTCCTCATATTATGCAAATTATTGTTTTCAATTAGCTTAGTCACATATTCATTATCATAGCCAATAAATATACATCCTTTATTTCCAAACCATTGTCGTGTCTATGTTATTTCACTAAGTTGGGTGCTGTAGACATACAGAATTCTGATTGGTTGTAGAAACAGACTTTTACAGAAGCACAATTTATAAATCTCTTTACTTTATCCATTCACAAAAAGTACTTAAGTGGACAGGTGGACAACAAATGCCATATCAACTGGGAAGATTCTAAAGCACCAAGCTATGGAGCCAGCAATCTGATGATATGTCTAAAAGAAAAACAAAAGCCACCGACACCTGTCTCACAGTGAAATGTTCCCACACAGCTGTTATAAGGGGTTTGGATGAAAAATGTGATGTAAAATAGCCTGTCGAGAGCTGAAAGGCTCTGCATTCACCAGATGCAATTCACCAGATGTCTGAGGCAATGCAAAATGCTTATTAATCACTGCGGTAGGGTTCAAATCTCTCAGTGCTCTTTCGCTATTTATTATATAAATGTTACACAATGTTATGCAGACACGAATTCTATCTGTTTGCCTTTTTTCTTTTTTTTACTTTCTCACAGAACTTCTCCTTTGCAACATTTTACAAACAAATATATGATACGAAATGAAAAGGAAAAATTCAAAAATGCTTGTTTTCCACTGAATAATTTACACCACCTGCATCATACCAACGCTCTGTTCAAAGTAATGAGCTGGACTGAGACCAAAACTTTAGTTATGGGAATGTGTGAAGTAAAGCTACCGTGTATCTCATGCTATCACTCACTTGGCCTGTAGGAGGAACATGCTACTGAAAAAGATGTGGCAAGCTTGCAGCTGCTCCTTGGGCTGGTGCACAGACATGATAAGGTAAAAGCTGTGTAGCACATGCTGTGAGGAACCTCCTAGTCATGATTTAGAATGTTCAGTCCACAAATTTAATTAAACTGCAACTCCCAAAAACCAGAGGTGCACAAGTCCTGCTGCAGACACAGAAGTCTGGACAGACGTCACAGAGGGCAAAGTTCAGACTGGAGGTATACAAAATTGGGGGTGTTGAGAGGCAAGTAGTCCTCTTTAACGTAATGGAGAATTTGGATGTCAGTGAGCTATGCAGAAAAGAATGGCGTAATATTGCAGTGTGTTTGGCTGGAGAAGACAAAGAGGAGCAATTCTAGAGACAGAGTGGAACATGAACTAGAGTTGAGGGGACAGGCAATAAAGAGAAATAAACCAATCATCCAAGCGATGTTTGCACGCAGTCACGAGGAAAGTGCCTTCCTTTTGGGGTGACGGGTCACATTACGCATCAACACACGCAAGCCAACATTCATTTACTATGCCATTTGTTCAATCGAGTCAACCGCCATTATTATGGGGTACAAGCTGTTCACCATTTTGTTCAAAATTTGCTCATTATCTGAAGGGTCACATTACTCACAATTGCAAAGAAGAAGAAAAAAATTATGATCTAATTTTCCTAATGACCATTTGAGAAGGACAATCTTATGATTAAGGCCCTAGTTAGGACTTATGATTTGTGCTGTAAATTTAATAAGCGGTAGAGCCTGCCAATAAAGTACGGAGATTAGAAGGCAGATAAATAATACTGTAGCACCCTCTTCAGGGCATTGAGTGAATAACCTACTGGGAACATCAGTGGCTTACGTAAGTCAGCACTGACAGGTCTTTCACAATGAACCCAGCGGTTTAAATTGCTTGGCTTGAACCGCACCACCGGTGAAAGAACAGGAAGGTGACAGCTTGCATAACTGCTCACAAATAGGCCGAAGTCTCCGTGCAAATGAAAGGAGGAGCCTTCAGAAAGAGAGAGGCAGCGGGTCAGATCCGTGACTAAGCCGCTTCCGTTATGTAAGCCCAGCACACGCCAGAGCCACCCGCACCAACGCACCGAAGAGAGACGCCCCCGCAGGAAACAGCAGACCACAACAATCCCAGCATTCCTCTTCCTTGAGTGCAGTCTGACTACTGAAGCAACAGTGACACAGAAAGAGAACAGAACCTCACCTAAACAACCATGCTGGTACTCCACCTATTTTAACCAGTACCAAGGGCCGGCTTCCTGGTACAGTAAATGCAGTTCACCTATAACCAAAGGTGAGGAGCTACTGGAACCACGGCTTTGAGCGGGGTGACTTCTTGCAGCATCATCTGACTGAGCAGGTGGATCACTCACCAGGTAGATGTTATCCTTGTCCTGGAAGGCATGCTGCAGCTGAGGGATCCAGGGGCTGCTGTTGAGGGACAGTATCCCACGCTCCTCCTCGTAAGACGCCATCTGTGGGCGGGACAGTCACTGAGCCCGGGGCTGCAGACTTACCCAACACCACTGTCACAGGGGTACACTGCACCCCCTTCACTCTGCTCTGACTGTCCCTTTGAGTATTCTGACTGAAACTCATTTTTTTTTTTTTTTTTAAACATTCAGGTTGCTTGGAAACTGACTCCATATTCGATTTTGCGTTAATCCATAGAGGATACATCCCACTTTATAAGCTAAGCCTCAAACTGAACTTGTGAACTTTCCTGCCACTACTACTTAATCTTAATTAATTAAGGTACAGGTATTTGGTCGGCAGAATCGATGTAGTTCTTTTACAGTATTTCATGTTACATTTTCCTTATTTTGTTGAAGTATGTTATTAATTAGTGATGGCACAGTGATGCATCATTAATCCAACCAGTGGCTCACCAATCAATGCATTTTGCAGTGTAAAACAGAGTAAGTTGATTGGCTTAAATACATAAATTACTGGAATCATGGAAACTGAGATAAGGAAATGAATCTAACTGACTTGGTATTAGTAGACAACAGAATCACAGCTTCACACAGAGTTGCATGCATTATTCTGTAAAAAATAAGGTAGAACGGAAAGTATCCCACATTGTCCATGGAGCGCAGGCAGGTCTTGTTCATGATCTTCATGGCATAAATGTCCCCTGTTGCTCTCTCCTTAACCACCTGCACCTCAGCGAAACGCCCACGGCCCACCACACCTCTCAGATCAAAATCCCGCGGACCTGGCTGCAGCTCCCGCAGCTCTGACACCACCTCTGAGACTGAGCCAGAGACACATATACATATACACACACACACATACACACACACATACAAAGCACACAGCCATGGACACACACATATATACACACACACACATATACACACGCGCGCACACACACAGACATACGCACACACACACACACACGTGTGCATGCACGTAGAGACATACACACACAAACACACATAAAACGCATACATACATACATGCATGCACGCACACATACACACACACACACACATACAACGCACACACGCACGCGAACAAGTACAAGTACACATACATGCATGGACGCGCACACCCACACAAACACAAACTTTAAATTAGTTTCTCAGTATAACATTTGACCTCAGTATTTTCACCCAGACACAGAACAGGGGAAAACCAGAGAGCCCAGTTTCTTATTACATTAGGTTAAGTGTGCAGAAGAAAACAAAAAGTTTCTTACACTTGTTAACAAAATTGGCCACATATTTGATCTTCATGAGCTCTGGAGAGCTACACTCCTGAAAGAGTAGGAGCAGGGCCTCGAGAAGCCCCTCCCTCGTCACGATAGCCCCACCCTGCTGGGGATGGACTCCGCCCTTCCCCTGAGGAAGGACAGAAAGGAAGTGACACTGGTGAGACTAGGCTCAGCATCAATGACAGGAATCTTCTTGATCACTTGAACTGCCTAATTGGACATTTCATTCAGAATATCATCCTTTATCTTGACATTACTTGCAACAATACTGTCTTTTTATATATTAAGGACCTCTGACTAGCTAACATATACATAACACCAGCAAAAAATAATAAATACTTATATGCAATTGTGTCCTAAGCTAGGATAGCTCCAACACATAACAGAACACACACTCTTCTTCCTGTTTACCTGTAATAGGAGGTTGAGGCGGGAGCAGCGGCTGGTGATTGGATCCAGACAGGCAAGATCTTTGACGCTGCTGTGACCCCCATACTTAAACTTCAACATTGCGTCTTGGGTATACTGCACCAGCAATCAAAGAGCTACCATGGAAATACAAAGAGCCTGATTGTGAGGATGACTGATCACAGTTCAAAAAACAAAGCATTTCTGATATTTACCAATATCATTCCTGAATACCAGTCGGCACAAAGTTCAAACAGGATTTTGATAGGAGTCCAGCGCCCTCTTGTCCAATTTGCTCAAAATTTTACTACACATTGGTTAGACTTTTTATATGTAAACAGCCGACTCACAGTTTAACGCATCATCGCACTAATGTAAACAACATGTTGCAGCTTGAGTTTGTGTAACAATGCAGGAAGGCTGGCTCATTGGCTTTGTACATGACTTAATGTTGAGATGGAAATTTTTTAATCATCTGGCAAACCCTCCGATGGATTGCTGACTTGTATAGGTGGGGCAACCACGTACAACTCAACAACAATATAACCAGCAAGTTCAAGGGCCGGTTGATTTTGAAAATTGTAGCTAGCTAGCTATTGTAACTAGCAGTGTCACGAACGAGGCACCCAGTTCAGTAGTATGACATTCAGTGACACTCTATCTACTAGTCAGCCTTTCCATACCCTTTCTGACAACAACAAAAACAAAGAATTAGTAAGTTAACGTTAGTTACTTAAATAATATTGTATAACTTATCTGGGCTGTTAGGTTCTTAAATATCTGTTTTATAGTTATATGCTAGCTACCACGAACGAGGCAACCAGTTCAATAGAGGTCAAGTATGACATTCAGTGAAACGCTTTCCATCTACTACTAGTCACCCTTTCCATTCCCTTTCTGACAACAACAAAAACAAAGAATTAGTAACCCTAACCCTAACCCTAACCAATAACGTTAGTCTCTGTACGGCAGACAGCTTAGATATGCATTTGATATGCTTAGCCAATAACGTCAGACTAGCCAAATATCTACTCATTCAAGTTAACATAAAAAGCATGGGCAACGTCAGTTGGCAGCTAAATTAGTATAGTCATACCAGTAGAATAGTTAACGTTTAGAATACAAACATACACTACCAGTCTTATTCTACGACATCTCAGCTAGATAGCCAATCTGGTTTGCTAATGTTAATTTATCTATCTAGAGTAGACTAGCTAGCTAGCTATGAGACATGATAACTATAGTCTAGTTATTCTGTAACGTTTGGTAATAACAAACTGGATAAGCGATATATGACAGCACTTACCGGTTTGCAGAATATAGCTAAATTTTTGGCATGCGTGTGTTTTTGCTTGACATTTGTTGTTTTCCAGTAAGTAACTAAATAACTAACTTAATAAAAACCGGACCTTCCGACCAGTCCTTCTTCCTCCTGACAACTTTCAAATTTCAGCGCCTTCCCGTGACACTATTAACGTAACCGTTCTCATCTACGTAACCGCGTTGCGTCGTAACGTCAACGCTTGCTTTACAAAAAAGAAAAGCTATGTTGCTTTTCTCTTCGTACTCAGCGCATTTCTAACTTGTTGGACGTTGTGCTGTACGAGGATATAATGCAATGTGAATTATCCTGGAAAGAGTACCACGCATACGCTCTGGGTATAGTGTTCTATCCAATACAACAGTAATACGACCTAAAATAAACGAAACGCAATACCAGGCTCGCTGACTAAAACGACAATTGTGGTCGGAGTGTTTCTTAATGTAGTCCTTCAGCACTTACTGCTATAACATTTACCAGTGTGAGGCTAAATGAATCAGTCACCCATTCATAGGCTACTATCAAGTATGTTGCATACGTTTAAGACTGATTAAAAACTTAATTAAATTTAAAGAAAATAATAAAAAATGTAAATGGACCAAAGTTTTACTCCTCATAGAACATTCTAAATAGCAGTGAATTATACAAATACTGTATCCAATAACCAGGTGCTGAACAACCTGTAGCATATGGTCTGAAATGTGAGGTGATTCCATACTGCCAGTTAAAACACAGAAGTGTAACTCCATTATAAAACACAATCTTTATTATGATTATTATGATTGTTATGATTATTATCATCCCCATCATCATCATCATCATTATCATTATTATTATTATTATTATTATTATTATGTGCTTCATTTCTGTTGTCAGTTTGTAAAGAACCATTCAAAATCAGACAACTTTTATGCTATCCAATATCTGTCTGCAGATGGCGCTATTGCTTTCACACGAAAAAGCCAGTCTTTGTAAATAAGTGCCTTGCTGGTAAGGTATTATATAGATGTACTGTAACGCAAGTGCAGGTGGTTTTTACATATGTGGGATTTCTTGGCTACAGCTGTATAGTTTATCCACGGTCACAATACCAGCTCTGTCAAGTAGTAAAAAGCCTGCTCAGCATATAGTATAACCTACAACATGAAACATGAGGCCTCTCCTGCCCATAATATTCCATAATGAGAAAAAAAAGTAAATGATGAACACAACCTGCAAGACCAAAACACATGCCAAATTAAAAGGCAAATGTGCAATTCTATGTAATCATTATATCAAAAATATGACATGTATAGCTTACAGGAAAATGGTGTTTCAATGCTGAATGCAGTTTAGACATAATACTAAGACAATATTTTTAAACTTGGTTTCCAATTAAGTTTTCACGTCCCATTTGTATATCTACTATCCATTCCCCTTACTGATGTGATATTAGACCAAAAAATTCTGATTTGATTCTGATTTGAAAAGAGGATCATGAAAGCTCTAAGACCAAACTGAAATGTATAAAATCAGTAGAATATAGTCAGTATAAGCAGTAACATCACTGATGTGATGTATGCGTCATAATTGCTACTATTATTGCACCACAAGCACACACACACACACACATAATGACACATAGAAATAAAAGAGCAAACGCATTTTAATAACAATGATTAAAGCCACTAAAACCACTTTAGCTGACCAGTTCATAAAATGCGCCCCCACCCCAATCCCTCAGAAGAAAATCTGCCAGGCTCAGATGGTGAAAGCCAGGCAGTGACCTACTTCTTTTGTGTCCTCACATTAAAGTACAGCACAGCTATTGTTTTTAATCGTTCACACACACACATACAGACACACATCATATGCACTCTCTAAAATGGTTCACATACTGATGCACTCTGCTGTAGGGGCAAAAGAAAAGAAGAAAAGAAGAGAAATAAAAATGATCTCATCCATCCATTAGAGGAACCCATACTAATAATACATAATAGTTATTCTGCATTTCCAGAGAATAATGTAGCAGTAGCACTTATATAAATTCAAATTAAAATGTTCAGTGGAGTGGGGGAGGGTAGGAGGGAGTTAATGGCAAAATAAGGTTCTTTATACCGTTCATAAACAGCCATATCTGCTGTTTATTGCTAAACTAACTGGCATTGGTTTTAGGATTCCTGTTGGCAGAGAGATTTATTCTGAGCAGGGAAGATTAGGACATCTTGGTAATCCTGTTGTTTTCAGGCTCAAACAGCCACTGTGCAGTGACAGTCAGCCCCAAACAGCACAGAGCGGTCACAGCCTCCAAACTACAGTCCTCTTCAGTGAGAGATGGAAATAAAAAAGTATTTCTTGCCATTGGTCTTAATGTTCACAATCACTTCTCAAAGATTCCTATGGGAGGGGGACCAATTATTTATTTCTGGTTGTCGAAATCTTCTTTCCCGAAAAAACACTTATTTTTGATTGCATATAAATTAAAGTGAAGAAAATGTTAGTGAAGAAAAAGAAATATTTGAGTGTGTGGGTGTTTCTGTGGTGTGACATATGTATGTGTTCGTTTCTAGTCATTAACAAATTAAGAGGATATGCTGAAACGTATATTTTCTCGTTTATATAAAGGGTCGTAGCCAAAGAGGACAAAATAATTGATTGATTGCGATAGTGCAACAATCTTGTTTACTCCAAAGTATTTCTTAAGGGAAAATTGAATAAGAACGCATTTACGTCACACATCAGGTGTAGTCAGCGAGAATGGCGTTATCATGATCAGCCAATAGCAAGCCTTTTGAAACAAGTTGTTAGCCTGACGTGTGAAATCTGGGCACGCGCACAGCGGGAAAAAGGAGGTGGGGCTGTCGGGATTGCGCATTTACTGGAAACTATTTATGAATATACGTTCCAGGCCAGGGATCCGCAAGATGCCTCCCGTATGAGAGGCAACGATAATGGGGAACCGGGACCCCAGCGCATCGGGGAGGAGAGACCGATCGCTGGAGAAAGTCCTTCAGTGCGGTTAATGTGAGGACACAGCGCTACCTGGTGTTATTTCGCAGAGGTTTAAATAACATAAACCTGGAAGATAGGCGACTGCCTTCGGACTGGTGTTATTTTGCACAGGATTAAGGAGGTTGGTGTGAGTTTGGGGGGAGGGGGGCTTGGGAGGGTGAATTTTGGGGTAGAACAGGTTGCTACAAGTCGTGGGCCATGAAATGAAAGATTGTGCGGCTATTATGGAAACATCTGAATGGGAATATCATCGGCGCAGAGAGGATTGGGTCGGAAGAAATCTGTGACAGAGCGAGCACCGTTGGCGTAAATCAGATTCTCTCCTGCCTTTTGTCCGCCGGGCGGCGATGTCAGCTTTCTGCCTGAATTTACACTCACCCACAGCCGCGATTTCAGCACCACAAGAGCTGGACAGCGACTGCATGGAGCACTCGCTGGATCACGGCATCAAACCCCCTCAAGACTCGGGAGGGTTTCAGAACCATTCGCTGCTGTACGCTGGCCCCGGAGGCCTCGGGATGGCACTCGAGGAAGAACTCGCCATGCTAACAGGCGACCGGGATGAAAGCACCGACTTACCCGTCTTGGAAATGCCTGTTAATGGGCAGGATCCTGACTTACTGTCGCTCTTCCGACAAAAAGAAAAGGACTTGGTTTTGGCTGCTAAGCTCGGCAAAGCACTGCTCGAGCGAAACCAAGACTTGACTAAGCAATATGAGAAAATGAATAAAGACCTCAACGAAAAACTGGAGGTAGGAGCTAATACCCTGATATAATAATCTTCTGTAAACAACGTTTCGCATATTAGAATTACAAGCAAACGCTTCGCACTATTAAAATGAAAATAGCCATTGAATATACAGTCTTTAAAGTGGCCATTAGATATCCTTTACAATATCCTTAGAGGAAGGAGACAGACAGTGACTTAAATACATTAATGCATACCAGACAGTGATGCAGGCATTCCGACAGAATACGTGTTGTTTATCCAGGGGTATGGCCTCAGTACGCAAGAAACTCTTTCCTAAAATCTTTCTCCACATGACCCCATTCCAGCACACTGGAAATACAACGTTGTAAATAAAGTCAATGAGCAAACTCTCAATTTGAAACAAAATTAGTTTAAACTAGGCAAAGAAACAAATTAAATAACATTCAAATGCCTAATTTATTTAAATGCCCATTCACCTTTAAGACATTTTTAATATGATGAATTTAAGTTGGTGGACTCATATTTTTAAGTGAAGACATGGTCCATATATGGTCCATGGACTGGGAACTATTTGTGTGAGACTTTGCTGTATCATACTGGTACATAATAAAAATGCTTTCACACAAAACAGGGATTTCTTATAATTATTATTTTAAAGCCTGCATTTTTAAGTATGAATGCCTAATCTTATTTTTTGTGTAAATATGAGGAATAAAACACTATTTACTATCTTTTAGCTCCCACAGTGAAACTAGAGGCTGAGCTATTATCATTATACCAGCACAGAAAATAGCAATTAAAATAAGTAAACATAATCCTAGCCTAAATTTTAGCAGCTTGTAGGATCAGCCTGTAAAAGTTAATAGCAATTTTCTTTACCTTCTCAAACATATATGGTTTGTGGTTGTAGCTATGACTAAATCTGGCTATTCAAACCCCCAATCCTTTAGCCCTAACTGAACCCAGCAGCTGAAACAAATCAAATCAATTCTCAAATTCGGCTGTAAGTTGGGATACATAAAAATAACGGATGGGCTGTTGATAGTGAAATTAATGGTTTACAACCGTTTAGGGAAGAATAGGTCAATAACGTGAAAGCCTGAGAGAGGAATTTTAAGTATGTATAGATTTTTTTGGATTTCCGTTAGCTAAAAAAGTAAATCTGACTTGCCCTGGGAAACACTACTGCACATGGTTGGGAAAAGGAACAAAGACTAATCCCTAGTCATGTTCCAGGGCCTGTACAGCAGCCCTCGTGTTCACTCACGCTCACCCTCGGCCTTGACTGCAGACAAGAATTTAACTTATCAAAAACAATGGGGGAAAGGACAGAGAAGAGAGTATCTGAGCAAGGAAATAACACCTTAAATATAACTTCAATATAATCTCTTTATTTTTCTCACAAATTTATGAATGCTCTGTCTTAATTGAATCTTATTCCAATACCCATCACCCAAAGTTCCTGCCTGCCTGTATGCAAGCTTTATTGGCATAAGTGCAAATATGTGTGTGTGTGTGTGTGTGTGTGTGCGCACATGTGTCTGTGTGTGTGTGTGTGTGTGTATACATGGGGGAACAATGTAGCAATTTTTTAAAAGGTTGCCTCAACTCAACACACCTTTGTGGTATCACACCAGGGGAACATTGCATCATGGCTATTGGGTGACCTCTCGACCCAGTCCTCTGACCCCTGTGGCCTATCCTGGCCTGAGCGCAGACTGACCCCCCTCCCTTTCTCCGCCTCCTCCCCCAGCACCTGGAGCAGGAGAAGCACGAGCTGCGGCGGCGGCTGGAGAGCCGGGAGGGCGAGTGGGAGGGGCGCGTGGCCGAGCTGGAGTCCGACGTGCGGCAGCTGCAGGGCGAGCTGGACCGCCACCAGGCCCAGCTGCGGGAGGCCGACCGGGACAAGACCCGCGCCGTCTCCGAGCTGTCGGAGCAGAACCACAGGCTGCTGGAGCAGCTCAGCCGGGTCAGTACCACCGTCTCACCCCGCCCAGAGGCCCAGTTAGCCCAGCGAGCTCGGACATGCTCAGGGCCGCTGCACTTGGCCTCGATACCTGACTGGTTTATAGGCTTCTAACTGGTAGCACTGGTTTGCATTAGCTGAACACCTTATTTAGGGTGACGTACTCCATGGCTGATGAAAATGAATTATAAAGTGGCATGCAGTAGCATACAGCTAAACCAGCAACATGTATCATATTTCAGGATACTAACTAAAAGCTGATCTGGCGTGTGCAATGGGAAGTGCACTTCAGATATCTGGAACTAATACAGGGATCCCTGATGCCCTCGAGAGTTTCTGCAGGACAAAATGATGGTTATAAAATGGGCTGGATGTGTCCTGCATCAGGGGCAGTGGCCTGATTTTGTGTGTCACACTGGAGTCTGATGTACAGTAGCCTCTGTCTCAGGCCATGTACTGTCAGAAATGATTTAGACTCTAAGTGCTCTCTGCCCGAGGACAGTTGATATACTGTGTTGTCCAAGGATACAAACGTGAACGATTTCATGCCCGTGTGAGCGTGCAGGAGCCTGTGGCAATGCGGTCTTAATGTGTAGCGGCGTGGTCTTAATGTAGAAAATGAGGCTCTGCAGGCTTCGACAAATAGGCACGAGAATGATGCTGTGCAGTTTAAGGTAGAGTCTTTCTGAATACACACCCTTCTACTGGCTAGGGCGGTACACATTGGTTTGCTGTCTAGTGAAGCAGGTCCTATGGTGTTCTATCTTTCCCTCCTCCAGATTATAATATGAACACATATTTGTCTCACACATGAGGGAATGCATAACTGACTTTCTCCTGTTGTGAAGGAGAAGAGTTCACATTACTGCCTTGTCACACTGTTGGCTGGCACTTGTTATGTGGTAACCCATAGCGACAGAGCCAACTCAATTCCTGCCACACAGCACATGAAAGGTCTGACTCATCCATACCCAGGCTGGAACAGGAATAATCAAATTATTCTGTAAGGACAGACGCTAACGTGCAAATGCATACGCATACAAATGCACGTGTGCGCGCACGCACCCACGCACACACACTCACACAGCCACTAATTACAGTTTGCAATTAAAACGGAACATCCTGCCTTTCCACTGTTTAATATTAATGTTTAATTTTAATTTATTGGACTACAGACACCTCTGGAACCAAATCTTTTAATATTGCTAGATGGATAATTTATATAAAATACTGCGAGATCACTGTCCAAACAATGTAACTCATTTGATAAAAGGTGGGTTATGTCATCTGTCCTTTCCCCAATGTGCACATATGTGTGTGTTCAAGCTTGAGCTGGGGAAGAGTTAATCCACACACTGCAGAGCAGATGACCGTGGCAACTGTTGCCACGTCAGTGAGGAAAAGCGCTCCCTGGCATCGATTGCTCTCCCCTGAGAGTGCAGATTGACTGGTCTGCAGGCCACTTTCCAGACTTGATCCCTTCTGCCATGACTGATGTCCTTCAGACCCAAAGCCCTGTAACTTGACAACACAAAAAACTACAACAAGCTGTCCAGCCAAACTGCTTAGTGCCATACGTTTCCTGATGGTGTGTGCGTAACACGGTTACACTGTACCCCTGCAGTATGCTGAAAGCCTGTTCAAATCCACGCCCAACACATCCATGTGGTGATGAGAGACCCACAGCACAGAGTAAGGAAGGCCACAGATGAGGCCTGGACGAGGCCTGGCCTCTGAGCCTGAGTGACACGCAGCCCTTTCCAGTGTTCATTCTCACTGTGGCCCCCTGATCTTTTAAAGGGCCTCTCCCCGTCAGTAGATAAACATGCTCCGTACTGGCATAGGACTGCAGTGAAACCGATAAGACTTGCATTAGGCAAGAGTGACAGAGCTGTTTTTGCCTTCACATGGGAACAGCTGCAGGGTGTTAGCAGCACCCGCGCTGGGTGAGCCCGCCCTGCGCGCCAGTCTGTCTATGAAGGAAAGGGACGCGATCCACCGTTCAGCAATAAGCAAAGTAGGACATTTGGAGGGAGGGGGTAAAAGAACACTCCAGCACCAAGAAATGATTTTTAGATGCACTGCCTGCTGAGGTTGAAATGAGAGGACATATGCTGGTATTCTAATTAGTTTATTTGTTTTGTTTTCCACAAATACACGGGGAAGCATCCAAATGTTGATCCGCATATTCAAAGTAATGTAAATGAACACAACAACAAAAAAAATTGCACAGTTGTTTTTTTTGCGAATACAACAAGCTGAAATCATATGTCTATATATTATATTTGAGGGTGTAATATTTCTATTTGTAATGTCCGAAAGATGCCTGCACGGTGTGTATGCCGAAAGGCAGGCTGAGACTGTGGGCTTTAGTGAGCTTCAGTGGTGTTTTTGAATTCCGACCGGCCGTATTGATCTTGAGTCCCACTGCTGCTGGAAACCTTGGGCCTGCACACTGCTAGCAAAAGCACCACAAACTGACTTACAGAAATATTTGTGTGGGGGGATCTCCATGAGGGGAAAATGTTTTAGAGTTAATAGTAGCTGGGCCCAAAAGTATTAGTATGAGAGTCAGTTGGAGAATTATGAACAATATTTTTGGAAGGAAGGGCAGGAAACTCAGAAGCATCTGGCTGCTTTAAGGAAAAATGCACCCTCATGTTGCAGGATAGATGCATTGTTAAAAATCCCCCCTTTCAGAAACCTCCTGTACAGGAGCCAGACACTGGCAGACGGCTATTTCAACCTGCGCTCTCCATCTCTCTTCTCCCCTGGAGCCACGGTGCCCTTATTGGGATTAAAATAGATCTCTGTCAGCACTTATTTCACTGCTCAGAGAGACGCAGGGGACCTGTAAGCATCTGGAAAGTCCCCGTTCTGCTGTTGGGGGTGTCATTAATGGCCAGGTAGACCGGATGTTAGGCACAGTGATCTCAAACGGGGGGGCTAATAGATGGCAGTTGCATCATTTCTGCGACGGACAGCTCGGGCGAACATCCTGTGAGAAGCTTTGAGCCATGTGACGAGAGTGGAACCAATGAGCAGTGCGCCGTACCAATGTCCATTGTTTTCTTTGCTATTGTAATAATACCTAGTCTTAGATACTTGGAAAAAGAGATGTGTCCTAACATTAGAGAGCCAACAATAATAGAAATGACAGAATAGGTACCCTTGCTGTGTACCCCTGACTCATGACATCATGGGGCGACATAGCTCAGGAGGTAAGACCGATTGTCTGGCAGTCGGAGGGTTGCTGGTTCAAACCCCGCCCTGGGCGTGTCAAAGTGTCCTTGAGCAAGACACCTAACCTCTAAGCCCTAACTGCTCTGGCGAATGAGAGGCATCAATTGTAAAGCGCTTTGGATAAAAGCGCTATATAAATGCAGTCCATTTACCATTTGAACAGTCACTCAAACTGGTCTCCAATGGCATCTTCCAATGAAAAATATTATTTTGCAATCATAGACTTGGAGCATCTGATAAAATACATAAATATAAATGCAGTTCACTGCCACAGCGGGAAGGGTTTTTTGGTGGATAAACTACAGTATGCAAATGGAAACTGAGATTTCTCCTGAACAGAAAACCAGTCTGCCATCTGAACCAAGGGAAAATACTCGCAACAATCAATCCTAATTATTGCCAGATCATGACTGTCCCAGGGCAGGACAGAGAGCCTTGATCGTTGTGCTAATTCTTTTCACCATTTTCATTGGTTGTTTTCATCTGCAAAGAATAAGGGAGGTACATAGCCTGTTTGCACACAGGGCAGTGGTAGCAACCTTCACGTAGCTAGCCTGGCCGTTACAAGCAGGATCAGAGTGAGAGGTTGCAGAGAGGGGATAAGCCGTAATCCCGAATAACAGACGTTCTGTGTTCTAAAGACTCCATGCAAGAGAGGCACGGCCCCGCCCCGTGCTCAATCAGGCATTCTGCAGTGTGAAGACACATGACTATCAGTACTGAGGGATACTCTAAACCTGAGTTTAGGTGCCAGGATGTGTTTGTGTGCATGTGCATGTATGTGTCTGAGTGTACTTGTGTGTGTGTGTGTGTGTGTGTGTCTGTGGAGCCTGGCTCTCAGCACACAGCAGCAAATCAGTAAATGCGTGATGATTCATTTTTGCTACATCATTCTGATGGGAACGGGAACCAATCAGAAATGAGAGCTCCAGGCGGAGGAGTGGGCAGCAGTGGCAGAGACAGCCAGCAGTGCTTTGTGTTTGGAGTGGGTGCATAGCTGCATCCAGTGCAGGGAGAGGCAGCTGGACACATGAATAAGGCCCGTCGCCCTGCGGTCCTAATCTGCTCAGAGCGGGCCGACAGAGAAGGAACCTTTTTTAACAACATTACCGCTCGGGCCCAGAGGCGAGGCCACAACCTTATGGATGTCTGAAAAGATAGATTTGCATCAAACATGAAGTCTCCTTGGCAGCTAGTTCTGCTTTAATGTAGAACAAGGAGTCAAATAGCCTTTTGGAGTTCAGCGTTTCAGTGTCCTGATGTGGACACTGGGGTTGAACATTCAGGAGTAACAGCGATACTGTGGCATTACTGATCAGTTCCGCTCTCTTCCTTTCCCTTATGCAGAGTTGTTATTCCAAATATGCAGTCTCCCACATCTCAGCATCATTGAGCTGTTGCTCTCTGAGACACAAGCTACTACTCGACTCGTTATACATTATGTCATTATTCCATTTTTCTGCCAGATTAGGATACAGCTCCCCCGTCGCTGAATATAGCACCATTAAAAATAGCTGGTGGGGACCTTATTAGAAAGCATGCCTGCACACCTGATCATGGCCAAGAATAACCTGCTGTGGATTAGCTATATGGACTTCTGCTTCGTCACTCTCAGGAGATATTCATAGCACAAAGCCCATTAGACCACCTTGGTCCTGACT
This sequence comes from Anguilla rostrata, assembly GCF_018555375.3. Taxonomy (NCBI): domain Eukaryota; kingdom Metazoa; phylum Chordata; class Actinopteri; order Anguilliformes; family Anguillidae; genus Anguilla; species Anguilla rostrata. The sequence goes on along the minus strand of NC_057942.1, from coordinate 12,445,172 downwards.
GTGGAGTCCTCACAAGACCATGCACAGGTCACATGACAACACACCTTTATTCAATGACTAACAGCCTGTGGTCATAGGTCATAGGGGTGGTTCAACCTGTTAAAGCCCTAGTTATTGATTCAGCAATGCACCCCATGGATCATAACCCAATCATGCTTGTGCTGACTGTGGCCTTTGTACTGTGCATAAGCAGTCTTGGTGTCAGTTGCCAGGGAATCCCCTATTTCATTGTATTGTATTTCATCCCTCAATATATTTAAATGGACATCATTGGACATTTTAAATTAAGGAGAAAGTTAAATATTCTGTGTAAAGGTTTACCTTTAAGAACAGTATGATAAACTTTCTACTACTTTTCCCATTAATTCTACAATGTATTATACTGTAGAATAACTACTGATGGCAATAATCAGATCCTCAGCAATGTCTACAGTTGGGTACTGGACACCTGTTTTGTATGATACATTAGTATTCATCTGCATGTGTGTCTGGCTTCTATGAAACAGTATTTCCAATGAAGCTGTGGAGTGCAGTTTCCATGGTAACAGCCAACTGTTCCTAGTAACAGTATGGTTATGTGAAGTTCTAGGGGAGGGTACACTCTTCCCCTCTCTACCTACGATCTTCTGCTCTCCATCAATCCACAGAGCTTTATTGTGAAATGAACTGGGAAATATTATATTGTATGTACTGTATAAAGGATGATTAATTTAAAAAATCATTTAATATGTGCCTCTTCTGTCATTAGCCAGCTATAATAGAGAGTGGAACACAAGTGGTTTCATCCCACCAGAGTGGGCCAGCCAGAGCTTTGTGAGTTTCGGCTGCTTTGGTGCTTCCTAGCCATTCACCAGAGGCTTTCAGATTGCCAACTGTCTTCATAGAACAGTGTGCCTCATCCAAGATTAGCATTAGCTCTCCTGTGATATGCTGTGCGGCCTGTAGTGTGAACAACTGTCATTGGCTCAAGGGCAAGTGTATCTGAAGAGAGCGCATGCTTCAGCTGCAGTGCTCCCTGTATGTGTGTGGGTGGCACAGTGGTGATTCAGTAGCATAGTGCCATTGCAGATTCCAAATGGGAGACGCAGAGAAAAATATGCCTCTGCATCAGAATAACCTTGAAGTTGTGGTGGCCAAAGTTGGTCTAGTTTAGACAATAAAATATGCACACAGTACAATATGAATAAATAGAGAAACGAAAACAGCTAGAGGAAAGTTGTTGAGAACTGTAAACTTGTCAGCGATGTGAAAACAGTTTGTGAGTAGTCTTGTTGTCTTCAGTTTCCCTCAGCTCTGCAGCACGCAAACTGTTTCCGACACATCCCAGTGTGCATTCTGCCAGTCAGCCGGCTCAAATGGAGAGCCGCACTGATATCAACAGCACGTCTTTTCATGGTGTTGAGGGGACCTTGAGGAGCTCAAGGCAATCCCAACTAAACAGGAGAGTGCTATCAGGAGCATTTGGTTAAACTGGCAATAGTGCAGTAGATTCCACAAGAAATTGTCATCAAGGCCATGAAACTGTGCCGAAATACTGCAGTATATACACAAATGTGCTTCTCTATGAATCGTATTGCAAACGGTGATATGTATGTGTAAATGTACATTTTTAAGTATATCACAGTATATATTTTTATACATATACTGTACATACACTATATTTTTGCATATTGCATATCTATGATAAATCATAGTATTAAATCTTAGATCATATCTTAGATTTTGTCCATGGCAAATTGTGCAAGTTGCAATGCAGTCTGTATCCAATGGGAAGATGGAGAGCAACAGGAGAGAGTTCAGTTTGTAAAAAGTAGATCGAGTTTTAATTTCATGGCAATGCTGTGGCTCGTGAGCACAAGAAAAGCACAAGTGAGAAAGATGGAAAGGCTGGAATAAACAAAACAATAAGAGGGTATGATGTTCCTCTGCAGTGTGCCTGTTCATGTAAGAGTATGCAGAGAGAGAGAGAGAGAGAGCAGCAGCTGGCAGACTCACAGCCCCTCCAATCCTGCTTCTGTCTGGTTGCCATATCAACCCACATAACATGTCACATTCCATGTGTAACCATGGGAACGTGTTCTCTGCTGTACCGCATTTTACAATCCATCAGATAGCATGCATATACCCTCACACACAAACACACACACAAACACACACACACACACACAGGCATACACATGTATAAACACGCACACACACACACAAGCATACACACACACGCAGCCCAAGTACAATTTATTCATTTTACCAAAAGGCCATTCTGTATTTGCCTTGAACACCTACCGCAGTGCCAGTTAAATAGGCAGTGGAAATCCCACCAAAGCTTGGTGTGTATTCCCCTCCTTGTTCGTTTATTGCGTGCCTCGGATTTCCAGATGGCCTTGAGTGTGGTTCATGATTTACAAATGAAAAGAAAGCAAATGCGAAGAGATTAAAAAAAAACCTAGAATAGTGCAGTCCGCACGTCCTTGAAAAACAAAGAGACACTCGCTGACACCGAAGCAGCGATTCATCATCATCTGAGAGCCTTTCATCACTGCGCTGCGTCTAACTGTAATGGAGGTGTCAAACAGGGACTTTGTCACGTCCGTCACATCGAACAGCTGTGTTGGTCTCCAGTGATATATTTGGTTCCTCGCCTTCAGCTAGCTGTGAACAGGACTCAAAGAGGACAATGGGCGACCTTGTGTGCATACGGCTCAAAGCGCGGACCAGAGGAGACTAGGAGAGGTGAAAGGGGACATCTGTTCTCCATGGGGAAATCCCTGAGGCTGTGCGGTGGCTAGGACCAGACTGTCAGGTGTAGAGGAAAAACCTTCACTCATACTGTCAGCACCGACCCCTAGGATATAATCAACATTTGTCCAACAATTTGTCCAAAACAAGTTTGAACCAGTGTTACTCCATTGTTTTTCTCTTCCCTTCACAAACAGCTCAAGCGATCACTGAAATTAACGTGAATATGAGACCAAAGTCAAAGGACGTTAATTGAATCCGGGGGCGATGGGGGAGGGAAGGGTCAGTCGTCCCTCCTCTCTCTTCTGCGTGCCCCTGAGCATTCAGTGTGCAGCGGTGTGTTATGCGGGAACTGAACATTTTGTTCTGCCGTGTGCTATGCTGCCTTCAGACCTGTGCATGAGCTGTGCTCCCATGGGTGCTGCGTTTACCATTTAATTGCTGCTGTGTTCAATTAAGAGTGTGCACTGTCCTGTATGGAGGCCCTCCCTATTCTCTGGGGTCTTGTTTTCGTGGAGTACTGTGCGCGGTGGTGCCCTGTGTTCCCTTCAGGTGTAGCACCTCCTTCCAGGCCAACTTCAGGTTAAAATCTATGCTTTCAGGAGGGCCTCATCATGTCGAGGCACTGTTGTGCGATCCCCATGTGCACCACAGGCAGCGTTGCCAGATTTGAAAAAGGGTGAACCTGCCCAAAGCTATTTTCCCCCGCACAATAACATTAAAAAAGTAGCCCAATTGGGCGGGAATTCCAATCTGGCGACACTGACCGCAGGGTAGATTATGTCACAGATTTGTTCCTCAGATCTTAGGAGGCTGTAATCTGATTAACGCGGGGCGGCACCGGGGGGCGAGGAGGGGGTGTTTCTGACTCAAGAGCACCCATCAGGACACAGCCTGTGAGCCCAGCGTCCATCACAGCGTGTCACCTGGTGCAAACGTCACTGTCACAGACAGCCGGGCGGTCGCTAGAAAGGCTCACGGGATTACCTGTGGAGTTAAGGGACAGCAGAGAGCCCAGTGAAAATGCGTATCGGTGTTCACTGTGGCCCTGGTTACTGGGGCACTCACCAGCCAGAACGCAGAGCAGGATAAAAACAGCTGTGTTTACTGCGCGCGGCTCAGAAACTGCTGTGTGTTTTGACCACGAGGGCTTTCCTTGGGGTGAGAAGCCTGTGTTTTAAGCGTTATGTACTTCTGAGCTTACTGAGCTGTGGAGCAGTATAACACGATGTATAGCACATTGCCAAATGTTATCAGGCAAAGTAGTTAAACCATTATTATTATTATTATTATTATTAGTAGTAGTAGTAGTAGTAGTAGTAGTAGTAGTATAAAGTCATGAAATTTATTAATAAATCAATTACTTGCTGGTGGGTCAAAGTGTTATTTAATATACTTTCACACTCAAAAAGGATATATAACATAACAACAAACACTAAATTTGAGCATTATATTTGTATTTTAACATTTTGCAGACACTGCCTTAAAGTCATCTATCTGTGTGACTGTGAGTGCAAAGGAAGTATGGATGAAATAATCAAGTGTTACGTTTAAAGTGGTGGTGGGTGGATGGGGAGGGGGGTGGATGAGGGGAGCAGATTGACATCGTCACTAATTGAATTGGGTGCATTGGGTCTACATCCACTTCCTTTCCCCATAAACCCCCCCCCCCCCAATCACCTCCAGCATCACAGGCACTAAGGAGACAGAAAAGGCCGCTGTGACTCAAAATGAAACACATTCATCTCACTGGTTCTCCTACACCGATTCCCACCCCCTCCCCCATTTTCACCATTAACTGCCTACATTTTGCAGCAGTCGTGAGTCTGCGAGAGAGGTGTTGTTGTCCTTTAAGTGCCCCCTTAGTGACCTTACCGCTGTGTTTCTGTAGCACTATAACAAAGAACACGGTGAGCTAGCACAAGGAGCTGGCTATAAAATAAAAGAATTAGCAAATTAAACTAGATTGGGAAGAATTGAAAAAAAGATTGTCTGTGGTCTCCCCATTTAAATTTTTTTGTTAGAAACCTCACAATGGAGTTCCAGTTGGCGGGTTATATGGCCTGGTTGAGAGTGAACGGAAGCCCACCTGCAGTAAGAGCTGGCAGACGCAACGTTCAGGGTGTGCTGAGTCACAAACAGGCAGGCGAAGGAATTCTCATTGTCGGTTGACAGTGACAGTGTAGCATTAGCGTGGGCTACCCTTGCCAGAGGCAGGTACTCCACTGGTGGTGGACAGGGACAATCTGCAACCTACACCATTACCAAGACACATACATACAGTAGCCAACAGGCAGCACCCCCTTCATATTTACAGGGGTCAGACCTCTTCACAGACTGGGAGACTTAACATTCAGAGCTTTTCTTTTATATCGAACCGCAACCCCCATACAGAGCAATGGAGAAAGTGTCAATGGTAGCTGTGTGGGAAGCACTCCTGACCGAGAAAAAAACAACAGATGCCTGAGCCATATTAATATGCTAAAGGCTTATCATTCTTGCTCAGATATGTCAAATACTTTGCTGTTATTGTTGTCTTTTGCTGTGTTTGGCTCATCTAAGGAGACTCGTGACAGCGCATCTCAGGTTTTCCCTGTGATTCTTTTTAACTGACTCACCAGAGAAATGTGTGAAAATTTCATTTTCTGAATATAACTGTTCATTTTTGGATGTACCTTGGCTCACTGTTTTAGTCTGTCACGACGTGGACAATGAAGATGCTGGTCCTATTAAAGAGCTTCTCGACAGAAAAAACAAATGCCAAAAAGTCTATTTTAGTGAGAAGGAGAGACGAAAGCTCTGGTCCTTGTCATAGCCCTGGAATATAATGAGATGTATGTGTCCGGTGGTACCAAACTAGCTGTCTATATCATAATTCTCATATTTTTCTTGACAAGAATCAGTATTTGTTTAGATGGAGTTCGGTTCTTCAGTCCTTTAACTTGAACATGCAATACAGTACTGCAGGATAAGCAAATTAGTAACTGACTACCTATCCAGATTTATAAAGCCTTGAATTGGTCCAGATGGAAATGTACATTTCCATAAAAATGTACATAAAAAAACGTGCATATTTTTTAAAAGTATCTCACTTCAGTTCTGGTGGCTAGGAACTAGTAAGTAAGGCGAACACATTGTTTTTGCCTTCTACCTTAGTCAAATGACATAGTTGGGGACAGTCACTTCCTGGAGGTTTTACTTTCTAGGCTTTACAAAAATATTTATTACATATATTTCAGTCTTAATGTATGTTATTCAATTGGCCTGGGCAGTTTTTATGTTTACTGAAGGATAATTTATATACACAAAGAAGTTTCAATTGACCTGCTGGCTTTAGTTAAAGGGTTAGTGGGGTCTGGGGATTCATGGTCTAGAAAGAAAAGAAAATACTCTTCAAGTACTTGCAATGTAGCTTGCTCAGATTCATTTTATAGCATTCTTAATTATAAACATTACAGTTTATATTGTGCCAATATTTCTTTCTATGAGCACAGTGGTCTCAGGTTGCATGTGCCAAAGGAAATAATTTAGAACAAAAAAATTTTTTTTCGAAGAATGATTAGGTAATATACACATGTACAACCTCTGGAGGCATAATGTTAACTTCTGTAAATGTTTTTTTTTTAAATATTTCATCGCACACAACAACTGTTAGGGCCAATTGAACAACACACAATAAAGCTGAAATCTGAAATCTGTATAATAAATATAAAAAAACAGAACGTGAACTATCCTTTTAAAAGAGCCTCAAGGAAGGGACTAAGCAGATAAAAGTGATTAGCTAGCTAGCAGCGACAAATTAACAAGTGGATGCCTACCTTAACATTAGCGAATGTCTGTCATTGTGTTGACAGACACAGGTAGCTGCGATTGGGCGCTTTCAAAACTACACTTTTCTGTAGGCCTGTAGGTGTTGGGTGCATGGATGTGTGTGTCTGAGGAAGGAACAGTTTAAATCAACTGTTCTATTATTTAGTGCTTAACATTACATTAACATAAATAATTAACTGAAGTTGAATATTTCACTGAACGTTGTATTGAATATTGGGGGGGGGTGGGCAGTACCCACCATTTTAATTATTCAGGGGCTAGCTGGCCCTTCGCCTCCCCTCACTTGGCACCAGTGCGCGTGTCCGTATTTTACTAATCCACCCAGCGTTTAATCTGAATCATCCAGCTGCTGGAGTCGTCCTCTCGCAGCAAAGCCCTCCAGGGAAGCCTCCTCGCATCCCCGCCATCGAGACATCCTCCACTACATATCGGGTTAAGCCTTATAATTATTTCAGATTTGCAGATGTGGTTTAATTTTTGCAGAGTGCATGCAGACAGATGCTAGAATACGGGTGCTGATCTGAGACAGTGATAAACAGCTTCCTCTGCATATATTCATCTGCACTTTTCGTGATATTGCACCACTTTATATTAAAAATATAGTGGTATATTTTAATTTTGTTTTGTTTCTGACTGTGTTGGAAACAGCAAGATGTATGTAGAGTGGACCCATTTTCAAATATCATTTCAGAAGCAGAACAATTTCTTGATTAGTTATCTGCAACAGCCTTTTCTAAGTAGCAAGATATTGAGTAATCAGACTGAATACAGGAAGAAAACAACATTATTTTCCAGGGAAGGGTTCATGGATAAATAATGTTCAGTTTCATTCTCCATGACATGTATCAGCAATATCTCGATTCAATCCTGGACTTTCTGTAAATCAATTTTCTCCTTATCTGCCCATATAGTTTCTCACGGTTGCTATGGTGACAACTGATAATCTGACTCAGTTTCCCCAGTGCAGTCCTAGTTATGCTAATGAGGCTCTGTTAATCTCACTTGACTCTTCCAATCACCATGCTAGAAAGGCAGTAGGAGGGACATCACTGTGGTCTGATCCTGCTTGGACCAGTTAGCCTGCCGATCAGGCAGTCAAGGTTGTCTGCACTGCAGAGAGAACACTCTCTCCTTGAAGACTATTGTGTTTTAAAGACTTTAAGTCTTTAAAACACAATAAACAAAACTGAATAGCATGAGGAAACAGTCTAACTATTATTGTTATTTCTTATCATAATGTTTTATATCGTTTTATTTGTATTACCATTTCCCTGTTGGTTTGCAGTACACTCAGCTTTGCAGTGCAGGGCTGTAATCCAGAGGGTTTTGAGCCCATAGCTAACGCCAGCTGTGCACAGTGGGAGGCTGCAGGGTGAACGGGGGATGCAAAAGAGGGGAGGGACCTCCGCACACTCGAGCTCACCCCCAGTCAGTCATGAGTTCTGATGGAGCACACGGTGGTCCATACCCAGAAGCTGTTCGGAGCCAAGATTAGCCTCCTGTCAATGCAGAAGAAGATCTGGTAGGTGATGAACTCTATCAGCGATACCACTGGATAAGGCCTCTGTAGACATTAGCATGTTGTAGTCAGTGCCTCTGTCCCCAGCATCAGCCCCTCATTCCCTCTCCAATGGCACCCCTGTCCAAAAAATAATCTGAAGACAAAGAGCACCGCCCCAGGCAGCTGGCGCTGGGGCAGAATGCCCAGACTGCGGCAGCCCTGGGGCCTGGGCTCACGCCGAGCCAGCCGGGCTGCAACCAGCTGCAGAGCAGCGTTTGCCAGCACGGCGGGCAGCTGCAGGCCCTCTCTGACTATGTGCTGGCTGTGCGCAGTGAGCAGAGCACACTCATAGCTGTGGTGATGGCCGTCAGCACTGCTGTGCTGCGACACAGACAGCGACACAGGCAGGCAGTGGACTAAACACATGGCAGGACTTTTAATTGGCTGACTGCATCATATACTACTGACTGACCAACAGCAAGGCACACAGCTTATTGACCAATGGCAAACTACAGATCACACCAAGGTTGCTGAGAGGCTGATCCTGTTCAGCCACTGTTCCAGTATGTGGATGAGCCCCATGGTCCGATATTGCTGACTATGGTCGATTTAGACAGACTGCTTGTTCAAACGGTATATGTATTGTATCCTCTAACTCCATACAAGAAGCAGAGGTTTGACATCACATGTTTCAGAGGAGAGCACATGTTTGATTGTTTGCCCTAATGACCATAGCAGGAAAATGTAATCGGGCATTCCAAATTGGGAGAAAGAGGGTGGAATAATATTCTTAAAAATATAGACTCCGTTGTCCAACAGCAAGTCACTGAACGATACACAATTGGTCAATGGTCACATATTGGTCAATTGCGGAATATAGATCCTATGGACAAATATCAGTGTAGAACATAATCAGGGCAGCGTACCATTGAATAATATAAAAGTTTATCCCAATTTCCCCTCTACAGAATAACTGACATGCTGAGCTGTGTGGCTCACCCTCTAATCAAGAAGTGCACATTCATAATGCAGCGTATCTTGCTAATGCATGCTGTTAGACTCTTGGTGTGTGAAAAATGGGTTACAGCTTAAGAGGAAAGCAAGGACGAGTAGAGGAGAAGAGATGGTGAAGTATTCCCACGTCCTGGGACTAAGAGTCGACTGATATTTACAGTACGGGGATCACAGGAGTGCTGAGTTTACAGAGTGTATTTGAACATGTTACAAGGACTACAGTAAAAGTCGCAGAAATGTGTTTTTTATTCTTCCTTTTAAAACTCCTTGAGAGAGTGAGTGCTTCTTTCTTAAGTCACAGTGCAAAGGATGTCTGGTGAGTCATGTTGTTTAGAAAAAAAGTTTACTTTTATTTTTTACAATGCTCAGTATCACTACAGTGTGTTCCTTCTTCTTGATTTAGAGGTCCTTTTTTTCACTTGGAGCCACACTATCTGCTGTATAGTTTCATCTTCTGTGCTCTCCCAATTACTGATAAGATGAACTGTAATACAGTGGACATACAGAAACTGGCGTGTGTGTGTGTGTGTGTCTGTGTGTTTGCGCGTGTGTGTCTCTGTGTGTGTGTCTGTGTGTTTGTGTGTGTGTGTGTCTGACTGTGTGTGTGTGCGTGCATAAGGGGTGCTTGTGCAGATAATGACAGAGGATGGAGTGCCGCTTCAATACAACAGCTTGGTTTCTGTTTGGGACTTTGTCCTGTTGTGTGTTTTACTAGTTTTTAAAAACAGAACAGGCAACTGTTAAAAATGTGAGTGTGCTGACATTTGTCTCTTTCTCTTTGCCCAGTGAATTGTACTCTGATATTATATCTGTAAACACAATTTCTTCTAGTCTGTTCTCTGCATCAGGCTGAAAAAGTTTCATTAATCTCTGAGAGTGCATTTTTGTGTCACTTGGAGCCAGCTATCTGCTGTATAGTTTCTTCTTCTGTGCTTTCACAGTTACTGGCCGCAACATATTGGACAGAGAGAACCTGGTTCTCTATGTGTGTGTGCGTGCGTGTGTGTGTGCGCGCTTGTAGGATTTGTTATCTGCAGGCTTCATTATTGATTTGAGTGACCTTGCTTTGACACTGCATTTCCCAGGTTTGTATGCCGTTGAGCCGAAACACCTTTTCATCACTGTTCTCTGGCAGAATGTCTGTCTGGCGCATTTATGAAATAGCTGATTAAAAATACATACAGAGATGATGTTGGAAACAATACCGAAAAATGGAGATTCAAAAACTTGCCTACTGCTAACAAATTGCTTCCATAAGCTTATAATGGGAAGTTGTATATTTGGGTCAATTTAACTTTTCACCATCATTATTACTGAATAGGCCAACTACATTCCCTGCTGCTAATTATTTCAGTAAAGATGTAAAAAATAATAAAGCTACAAAACACCCAGCGTGGGCTTCAAAGGTTTAGAAGATGATGGGCATCAGCTCGTCAGCAGAGAGCAGGAGCCAGTTTCCACTGAGAGGCAAACTGAGGGAGTGAAACCGTTGTGGTACAGTAAGGCTGAGACAAGACAGAAACAAATTTAGGAAAACTTTGAGTTTTATCAACAGCTTTTTGGGAATACTCCTTGATTTGTTGATTAAATATGTGCATGCTTTTGGGGTTTTGGGTGTGGATGAATTATTCGTTTTCCAGAGTATTTCTAATTATATAACAAATTTTGTTTTCTTGGGCATTAAAGGGAAGGTTTAGTTTTTCTTGTCTCTGCTGAGGTGGTACACTGGTACTGGTGCATATCTGACTCATATCTGAGTATGGGGGAGGGAAAGTCAGTCTGACCTTTCTTCGCCCCATATCACAGACCTGAACAGGAAGCAGCGCATCATAGCGACTTGAATCATGAAGACAATTAAGATAGACCTGTGAGATTAAGGGCTAGGGTAACTAAAAGCCAGAACACTGCAAAGCTTCTGCTTGCGTGTGTGTGTGTGTGTGTGTGTGTGTGTGTGTGTGTGTGTGTGTTTGTGTGTTGGATGACTCAGGCCAGAAGATCTCTTCTCTGGCAGCAAGGCCTTTGGGCTGGGCAGACAATGGGCCCTTGGGGGAAGGGGTGGGGGGTCTAGTATGAATGGAAAAACAAGAAGCTCATTGAGAATAAAGACCTAAAATTAGGGGGTCTGTCTGTTAGTCTGTGTTCTGTCCTGACGTGCTCTGCAGCTGCTCTGGGGAATGGGAGGGGGGAAGGGTAACGATGTCCACTAACCCAAGAGTAATGATGTCCACTAACCCATGAGTAATGATGTCCACTAACCCAAGAGTAACGATGTCCACTAACCCAAGAGTAATGATGTCCACTAACCCATGAGTAATGATGTCCACTAACCCAAGAGTAATGATGTCCACTAACCCATGAGTAATGATGTCCACTAACCCACGGGCACTCCTCCCATCTCTCTGTCCTGCAGGCTGCGGAGGTGGAGAGGCAGCTGTCCACTCAGGTCCACTCGCTCCGGGACGACTTCCGGGAGAAGAGCATCTCCACCAGCCAGCACATGTCACGCCTGGAGAGCCTGCAGGCGGAGGTGAGGGAGCCTGAGCCTTCATGACGACACGCACGTCCACAACCAGAGCGCAAGCACTCTACTCTGCATCCAGTGTTACTGCAGAAATGGGTGCTTCATGTTCATAGGGGTGGCATTGTCTGAAATCTGCTGTTTCTTATCACGTCTTGACATTTGATTGAATGGATCAATAAGTCAAAAGGATACTGACATAAAATGATTCCAGTTTAAAAACTGAATGTAGCTGTTTTCAGTGTTCCTCTTTACGGGTATGGATGGATATAGTCCTTACTATTTAAATCTTTGCATCTATGACACTACTTAATTAAGATGCACTGCATGTCTCGCATTAGTCATTACATTGGTCAAAGCTTTCAGAGCCAGAATGATCCCAACCTCATAGACATCCTACCTAAACATCTTCTTTTCCTCCTCTGTCCTAATCCTCCCTCCCCCCATTTCCAATGTTTGGGTTAAATTCTTCTTCCTGATTGGAGCAGCAAGGGCTAGAAGTAAGTAGATATAGCCTCCTATTGGTCCGTCTGCATGCCTGTCACTCTTCATTAAGCCTCAGGTTTGCGCATTAAGGACTCCGAGCATGTTCTTTTTAATCCCTAATTTTAATTTGTCTCCCGCTGTGGAATGATAAGATGTAATTGTACGCTTGTCCCAGTGCTGTAATGTCTTCTGCAGATTAGCATGCCTGTTCTTTTACGCGTGTGTATCCAGTGGTTACTTTGTTTCACACTGCAGGCTGATGGTTGAGCCATGCAGCCATTGTGCCAGAGGGCTGTACTTCACATTCAAGCAGACACCTGAAAGACCAGAGCAATTACTAATGCACAATGAGGTGGGGAATATCCCACTGACTGAAACTCTCCCTCCCTGGACAATGCTATACATTATGAGACGAGTCTGTCATTGCTGGTCACGTGACCACTGGAGACACGTACAGCAGCTGGCGAAATGGATACTGGTATTTGTTTCACCCTGCTGCATACTCATTTTAATGACCAGGAAAGTTTTAGTTTTATTTATTTCCCCATAGATCTGACATGTTGCATTGATATCACCAGCATAGTATGTGATTGGTGGAACTTCTCTCTGTTCTATAAAAAATAAGGTAATGATTGTCTTATGTTTAACTATCCCTTGTATCAGCTCGCTTGCGAGCTGAATTTATGTTCATTTTATTTAATGCTAATGTTAGCTTGGTTAATGGAGTGAGTCAGTGAAGTGGAATTAATAATTAACTTATTGAAGAAATGAAATGAAAGACACTAGTTCACCGCACTTTAATAATTAAGGCTCATCTTTCAAAAGTGATGAGACACTGTATGAAGTAATGGGAGTTGCACTGTGTGTCTCCAGCTGCTTGCTGCGATGTGCATCACTACACTGATGATGCTGCACATTCGTTGTGTGCGGCTATTGGCCCGTGGGACTCTCGGCCTCAGTCGGATTGGACAATCGGTATTTGATTCCTGGACATTAAGGGTTGTGAAATGCAGGGTCATTCAGCCTTCACAGTGATTTGTCCTTTGGGGGCTAGATCAGCTGTTTTATGACCCTTTTATGGGTTTAGTTCCATGTCCCTGACAAATTCATTTAAAAAAGGGGTGGGGGAGGAGGGGGGGGCTGCTGGGTCTGTAATGGCCAATAGAAAGTGCTGTGTGCAAATCTGAGGTTTCCAACTCTGTCTCTTCGGTGTCTGCTGTGAGCCTAAATTGGGTACTGTATGTTTGGCCTGAGCTAGACAGGGGGTTTGTCACCTACGGCATGCTACGCGGTATGGCAGGGCATTCAATTTTCACCAACAGCGTACTGCATCTCCTCCATCGACTGTAGCATCTCATATCACGCCTGCAAACTGCAGTTCACAAGTCTAACGGTGGAAAATATCCTGTGCCAAGTAGGGGTGGAGTAATTACATTTTATTTTATTTTTCACGGGAACGACAGTGCGAAAAGGGAGGCTTCTGGAGACTGGAAAGCCTGTCACAGACTTCCTTAAAAGTAACCACCTGGTCTGAGGATTGCGAAAACCTCCATGGGGAGATGTACATTACTATTAATAACATTAATATACTTTAAAAAGTTAAGAGGATACTAACTAGTTTACACTTCAATTGATGAATGAGGTTAGGATATGATTTTGATGTTCCGATATGTTAATGTTTTATAGGAAGTCAAAGGTAAATCCATGAACTATGCCTTCACTGTACATTGCTTTTTAGAAGATGAGGAAACAGCACTCACCTGTACGCAGGTGCAGCCAGAAAATATATAAAAAATTGATCAATGAACAGGCACAACTCTTCCTCTCAGTGATATTTAGATTTTATTAAGCCCATCTCTATAAAAACCATTGACTTTTCGGCCATAGTATCAGGCATTCATCAGAATCACATTGCTACTTTTTAAAATGTTCCAATGTTCAGTCACTTTGCATTTGTAGTGTTTTAGTCCACTAAATGAAAATCCCTGAAGTAAAATCAGTGGTAATGAGTAAAATCTAATCTAATTTATTTGTACAGCACATTTTACAAACATTCGTCAATACGCTTCAAAATAGACCATAGTCCAAACCCCCCCCAAAAGAGCAAGCCTACAACGAAGGTGGCTGGGGGAAAGAAATTCTTCGGTGGTAAAGATAGGAAGAAACCTTGTGAGGAAGGAAGCAGGCTCAAGGGGGGAGCCCATCCTGCTCCGACCAGCTCAGAATTACCAGAGTAGTTTCCACTATATAAGCGGCGAGGCTCCCTCAGTTACAGGAGTTGCACAATCAATATGCTTTCCCCCTTCTTCTGTGGTGCAGCGTCTGATTAGAGGCAAGCCTCTCCTAACTGCAGGGACCGAACAGTCATTTACTGAGGAAACACTCTATATTTAGTCCAACTGCAGCAAGTTCTGGGGTTCCCTGCACCTGTGATACATTTATATTTTGAAAAAATAAATAAATAAATGAAAACTCAGTCCCTGTTTTTACAAAAAATATCAACCTATTCCCTACCATGCTGTTGGCCTACATGTGAAATGAATTTTTGTGTCAACAATATACATTGCTGAGATGGCATCACGGACTGCATCATGGACTGGCTGGGTGGGGGGAAATCGCAGACCGACAGGGGTGGACTGGGGGGCTCCTTTTGGAAATTCATTAGATCTGGGAGCGCTTTATTTTTAATTGCGTCATTTTTGTGGCGTGAGGCGTACGTATTTGGGTAGCGTGACAGCGTGAGATAGCGGCTGAAAGCACGTGTCTTACACCTAAAGCTGGAGAGCTGGCAGCCCTGCTTTAACTAGGACAGATAAAGTGCCAGTCGTGCGGCTGCCGTATAGTGGGATAACACTACAGTCTGGGACGGAGATTAATTTATGCTCAGAATCTGCCGCGTCGCTTCCGCGCAGACGGGAACGTAAACCCCGCGCGACACCGCCAAGCTGAAGTAGGCTAACAGATGTAGGTCACGGCAGAGGGGACAGAAAGGAGCGCTGGTGTTTTCTAAATGGCGCGAGCAGTACGGTCGGCTACTGACAGTGCAGACAGTCAGCTACTGACCACCGAACAGTTCAGTGGCGCTGACAAGCAATTCAGGGCATAGCCTTCAAAATGCTCTTGGGTCGCTGTAATGGGCGCCACCGCGGCGCACCCAAGGTTGGCATATCAGTCCTGACAGACTGGTGCGCTCCATTCCAAACATTTTGTTTAAAATACAGACTTGTAGCAGACGACCAATTAGGCATGTCAGGGGATAATTTCCCTACGCTGTTACTGTGGGTAGTAAAACATAAGGCATTTTAATAACTCAAGTGAACTCACTCATCAGCACACAGGACATGATATATCAAAACGTACAGTAGCTTATGTTTACACTAAACGCACATAATGGTCAGTTTAGATTTAACTACTGAATGTAGTTTCAAGGCAGGGGTAAGTTGCGCAGTGAATAAGCGTCAGAAATTCAGGAGAAGTGTCGACACAGCTATCAGTGATACATTCTTTAACTGGAGGGTATCGGTGCCCGCCCACGCTGGTCCTAGGCAACAAGCATTCCTCTGACCAGGGGGAGCGTTCTAATCTTCTCAAACATATTTTTCTCATTTCATCGGGGTCAGAGTAAATTGCGTATGGGGATTAGCTATTGATCACCGGGGGCGGAGGGAATTCCTTCGAGAATAATCCCAGCGTTGCTGTTGCCTTAATTATACGGAGGAGCGCTTCTGTCCGTCTCCCGTAACCTAGTACAACCCAAATGTTTTGGTAAATTTCTGACAGATAAAACTGCTATCCGATCGCAAGAGGGAGCTGGAGAGACGCGTGAACGCGGTGCTGGAGGAGAACGAGCTGTTGCAGACCACGGCTGACCAGCTGCAGGAGCGGACGCTCGTGCTGGAGCGGCAGTGTCACGAGAAGGACTTGCAGGTGAGCCTCAACATGGGCTACTTTGTGCTTTTAAAAAAAAACTTCTGCCAGTATTGTTTTTCAAGGCTTGAAAAACTTTAAAATAAATGAACGCTTTCTTGTTGCCGATTTCGTGCTGGGCTGTCATCCAACTGTCTGTGAGCGCTACGGGGGAAAAAAATACTGTTGAGAAACTATTGACTTTGCCTTAAATCCAGCTCGACTAATTTGGAAATGTATAAAAGTAGAGACAGATTTACTTTTGCGCCTGCTTTGCATTTCCCATGCTTTATGACAGGACTGCTTCTGTCTGTGTATTGTGCTGTGAAGTACTGTAGACTGTTTATCGCTGGTGTTCTTCGACACCGTTTGTGCGTACGCGGCGTTGAGTGTGACCCCGGTGCCCCTGCGCTCCTCAGCTGCGGCAGAGCCAGCTGGAGCTGCAGGAGGTGCGCGTCTCCCACCGACAGCTCAGCGCGCGGCTGGAGGAGCTGAGCGAGGAGAGGGACCTGCAGGGCCTGGGCCCTCAGTCTGCCAGCCTGCTGTGTGAGATCGAGCAAAGCATGGAACAGGAGGAGCTGGAGCAGGAGAGGGAGCAGGTACCGACCTCACTGAACTCACGCACACACGCACACACGCACGTATACACACACGTGCACAAACACACGTATGTACACACACGTACACACACAACACGCACACACTGCACACACACAAACACACACATGCACGCACATACACAGCACACGTACACATGAGGACAAAGCACACACACTCATGTGCACACACACATACACACACACATACATGCACACACACACATAGTACATACACACATACATATACAAGCATCCATAATTGCACGTACACACATGCACACACAAGCACACACTGGGGTAAGTCTATACTGTAATATAAGGTAGAGGAATAGTGATGTAGAACCTGTTAATAACATGTCACTCACTCTAAAGTCACTCCCTCTCCCTACCCAGCTGCGACTCCAGATGTGGGAGGCGTACTGCCAGGTGCGCTCGCTCTGCTCTCACCTGCGCGGCAATGACATCACAGACTCGGCGCTGTCCACGGATTCCTCCATGGACGAGTCATCGGAGACGTCCTCCGCCAAGGACGTCCCCACTGGCAGCCTTCACGCCAGCCTCCTGGAGCTGCGCAGGCTAACGCAAAACCTCATGGACGGCAACGAGTCCACGGTAACCAGGGGCCACTGGGCTGCACTGAGACACAAAACACACTGAGACACTCAGGCAGAATCTGCCGACATACAATGAAACAACATGAAGCCCACTGACCTCACCACACAACACTAATGATCGGATGAACACGTCAATGCAAACAGGCATACTGAGATACGCTTACGAACCAAAGAAGCATACTGAACCACAAAGAGCATATACACACACACGCTCACACACGCAAGTGTGCTGAGCAAGTTTGCTGAGACGTTCATCTGGTACAAACATACAGCATTATAGTCAAACATGCAGATTAACAGGCCTATTCTGGAGACAATATTAAATGTTATTGTACTTCCTGGTGCAACTGAAGTGCCCGGCCGGGGATGTTGTCCTGTCCGCTAGGGCTCGCGGCGCAGTGACGAGGAGGCCCTGGAGGACCAGGTGCGCAAGCTCGGGGAGGAGCTCCGGGCCCTCAGGGAGCAGTACGATAGTGAGCAGGACAGAACGCGGAGCAGCCAGGAGGAGGCGCTGCAGCTCCACAACCAGGTCAGCGCTCTTCTCAGGCGACTCTCTCTTTACCTTTGATCAGACAAGATGTGGTGGAGGTACACAGTGTTCTTGTGAGGACCGTGTTCTTGTGAGTAGAGGTTGCTGTCTAACAAGCGGTCACTCCCCCACTCATCCTCCCATGCTCTAGGTGGCGCTGCTCTCGGTAGAGCTGTGCTCCCTGCGCGAGGAGAGCGAACAGCTCCGGGCAATGGTGGAAGTGCGGGAACCTAGCGAGCAGCTTCAGAGCGCCATCCGAGACAGAGACGAGGCCATCGCTAAGTATGAGCCCGCTGCGTCTGTGCAACCACACACTCAAAACAGTTTCAGCCATTCTCACCGCATATGCAAGGGTGCTAACACACAAACTGGATTCAGTATCGCCTCATGAATCAAATAAATACTGATGAAAGAGTAGCCTGCATTATCTGTTTACCCTTCATCATTCACAAATGCAAATTTATTTGGTCAATTTATTTTTGGCCGGAGGTGAAAATTGAGTATATAGCACTACCATGTGGTCATGACCCATCACTACACCACCATCCTCAAAAACATCCTAATAGCACATGCGTGAAAACAGCTCATTCATGGGAAGAGACCACGCAGACACAGAGGCCATTCAAAACGAATGCTGTCGTAGCGTACCGTACGTAGCACAGCACGATAACCTGTGTCAGCATCAGGAGCGCGGAACGAGGCCCAGAGCCAAGCTGGGGGCGCCCTGCTGCGCTTACTGTAACCGGCCGCCATGTCGGTGTTGAATCACAGCCGGATCGATGCGGCTCTGTTTGCCACTACAAGGTGTGAGTGGTGGCCCTGTCACAGCGAGCATGCGCACCATCTCGTCCCATTGCAGGGAATTGATCAAAGTCAGGCAATCTGGATGTGACTCTACTCCGTCCCACCAGATCAATAGCCAGTGACATTTTACAGGATCCCACTTTCTCAGCCACTGGGGAGCAGCGTTTGAGCTTCAATTATCTTGCAAGGCAAATTGTCGAGGCTGTATACGCCGGTTGAAATGGACTGGTAAAGGTCACAGGGCATAGGCTTGGCAGTCTTAAACACTGCAGCCTGCGGGGCTACAAATTGAAATAAAAAAGGAAGCACTTGTGAGACACATCTTAAACACATGTTAACTTAATATGGTGCTTGTGTGCGAGAGGAGAAATGTGCACTTGTAGAAGTATAATTCTTTGTGATATGCAAGGGGACATGCTAGATGGGAAAAAAGAATAATGCGCTCATTCATTTTCTTTTGTGGGCTGTACCCACTCTTTCATCATTTTTCATCCCCTGTACTCCAATCTTGTCTCTTTGTGCTACAGGAAGAAAGCAGTGGAGATGGAGTTGGCCAAGTGTAAGATTGACATCATGTCTCTGAACAGCCAGCTGCTGGACGCCATCCAGCAGAAGCTCAACTTGTCACAGCAGCTGGAGGCCTGGCAGGTGGGTCAGAGGTCAGGGGTCAGGGGGTCATGAAAAATGCCCTCATATAAATGGAAGGTACTGCAGTATATTGTAAATATGTGCACTTATTTTTGTTTAGGTTTTTCAGATATTTACATTTGCCCAGTCATATTCACTTGTCACTCAGTACTGCAACCAATACTATCAATTCAGGAGAGTGCAGCACATGCTGTCTGAAACATGTGATGTCAAGCTGTAGCTTCTTTTCACTCTACGGTCCACTAGTTGAGCTTGACACGAGTCAGTGAAAGATAATTAATGTGCAGCTTATGCAAGCAGCCTGTGGTCATCTCATTAACCAGTGGGGTCATTGGTGAGTAATGAGACACATCCAGCTGACTGCAACCCTCTCCAGGAGAGGATATGGCCAATTATCGATCGCCCAATGAGGCAACTGGCCAGATTCGGCAGTGGCACAATCAGGATTTAAAACCAGATCTTGGGACCCATCCACATACTAAAACATTGCCTTAACCAGCAACCAGGCAACAGACCCACAGGAGTATATACTTTTTAAATGTATCAATTTCTGAAAAATACAAAAATATATTTTTGTTAAAAAAAAATTATATATATATATATATATATATATATATATATATTTGTGCATATATTTTGAAGTGTTGCTGCAATTGATATTCTATATTATCTTGACCATATATTTTATTGCCTCCGCCAAAAAGGTTATGGAATGATGTTTGTCTGTCCGTCTGTGTAGACATACCTGGAAAGATCATGGGTGGATTGCCATTAAATTTGCTTTGCACATGCATGTTCCCGAGTGGAAGAAACCTATTGATTTTGGTGACCCTGTGACCTTTCCTTTAGCGCCACTATTAGGCCAAACATTCAATTTATGTTCGACATATCTTGAAAGGGCCGAATTGTCATTAAATTTGCTGTGGACATTTATGTTCCCAAAGGAAGAAGTCTATTGATTTTGGTGACCCAGTGACCTTTTCTCTAGCGCCACCGTTAGGCCAAGCATATCTCAAAAATGAATGACTAGTTTGCCAAGATGTTTGCTGTGCTCATTCATGCAAGGGGAGATTGTTGTGCCCTGGCAGAGATCTGTATTCTACTGAGTGCATTCTGTCGAGCTTCAGTATATTTTCAGTATCCTCCATTTCTATTATGGAGTAATTTATTGTAACACTGGTTGGATTTTTATACTGGATTTTTATACCCCCCCCCCCCGAGTAACCTGGGTCCTCTCCTCTCTCTCTCTCCCCTGGGGGTAACTTGCAGCGTTCTCTCCTCTTTCTCTCTCTCTCTCTCTCTCTCTCCTCTGAGTGTGACCCACAGTATTATTCTCTCTCTCTCTCTCTCTTTCCCTCTCTCCCCCAAGTGTAACCTGCAGCGTTCTCTCCTCTCTCTCTCTCCTTCCCTCCCTCTCTCCCAAGTATAACCTGCAGCGTTCTCTCCTCTCTCTCTCTCCTTCCCTCCCTCTCTCCCAAGTGTAACCTGCAGCGTTCTCTCCTCTCTCTCTCTCCTTCCCTCCCTCTCTCCCAAGTATAACCTGCAGCGTTCTCTCCTCTCTCTCTCTCTCTCTCCCTGGCCGCAGTTTGCCTCCTCAGGACTCTTTACTGTGTGGCTCTTGTGGTTTCTGATCTAGTGGCCTTTCCTCAGCTTCCGTACCACCCCCTCCCCTTGTGGTACCCCCCCCTCCTGCCTTTGAGGTGAGCCTCTGTGTGCCATCTCATCCCCGCCGGTCCCTGCCATCGTGAGCCAAGTCGTACCTCACAGCCATTCCACAGCCACGGCACGCTGTCCCACTCGCTTCATTCCACCAATGGCACAGTGAACGCAGTGACATCCATACTGAGCTGTTACTGCTTTTTCAGTCATCCGCCTCAACCGCCCTCTTTCTTACCTCTTTGTTTTTCCCTCCCCTTCCCATCTCACTTGCTTCTTTCTTGGTTTTGGCTCTCATCCATCCATCTCACACACGTGTTTGTCTCTCTTGTCCCTTTCTCATCCCTCTCTCTCTCGCTCAGGATGACATGCACAGAGTGATTGACCAGCAGCTCATGGACAAGCACCAGGAGGAATGGAGGGCTTCCCCATACTCCTTCTCAGGCGGGTCAGGGGGTCGAGGAGGCCCCTCAGCCCCGCCCTCCAGAAGGCCCCAACGTCAAGCCGACGGGGACAAGAAGCTCTTCTCCTTCTTCAAAAAGAACTGAGCCTTTGAGGAGGAGAGAAGGAGAAAGGGAGGGGGGGAGAGAGATAGAGAGAGAGGGAGAGAGCTTAAAGCAGCTGCTGACCAGGACACAGGCAACGCAGTTACCCAAAGAGTCAAACTGAGGCCCGGCAGGCAGAGAGAGGGCAACGCTACACACACACAGGAGCTGATCCCAGGTCAGCTCATGACATTCTTTTGCACTTTATCAGCTCTGTCATTCTGCCATCCGATGATTCTAAAGATGAAGGGGTGTGGCGAGAGAAGGATATGTGAACTATGTCACAAAAACCCTCCCAAGATGCCTGGGCTACCTTAATGCAAGTGAGTAAAAACTATTCTCTCAAGGCAAATTCAATGTTTGGTCATAGATTTTGCTCTGGGAGAGGTAGTACATTTCTCCAGTAGCGCCTCCCCAAGGGTTGCGACCTCCTCCGTCCAAAAAAAGGCACAAGCCAACTGAGCCATCCCCCTTACCCCAGTGACACGCGTGGGGCAGTGATTCTGTTGCAGAAAACCCAGCCGTCTCCTCAGGTTTATTTAGATGTTCAGTGGCGTACACTGAGGCCTTAATGTTGGTGGTTCAGAGTAACAGTCATTAACCTGCTTGCTCCACCGATGTACTGACTAACCTATTGAGCAGTTTGTGCCAGTTGAGGTAATTTAGCAGAAATGGATAGCATTAATCCTCATTCTTTTTCCTGGTTCTTAAATTGATTTCATCCTAAATCTGAACTCAGGAGACTTTCTTTCAGTTTGTGGGTCAGTTAGTTTTAATTTTGGTGGAGCCTATGGCCCAGAGATAGCAGGGTCTCCTTTTGGCTGCCGTTGTATCTGATGTTTTGACTGCTTTAGACAGCAATACCCATTGTGTGCAATGATTGTGTAACAAGGACACACAGTGTCATTGATGCGAAGCACCACTCTTAAGTAGCCCCCCGAATTTCAGCTGGAGCTGGAGAATCTTCTGCCTGCTAAATGTGAGTGGGCGAGTGAGTGTGTGAGTGAGTGACGTGAGTGGGCGAATGTGTGTGTGAGTGACGTGAGTGGGCGAATGTGTGTGTGAGTGACTGAGTGGGCGAGTGTGTGTGTGAGTGACGTGAGTGGGCGAGTGAGTGTGTGAGTGACATGAGTGGGCGAGTGTGTGTGTGTGAGTGACGTGAGTGGGCGAGTGAGTGTGTGAGTGAGACTGAGTTACAAGCCCGGGCCATGAGGTGCTCCGTGTCCAATAATGTGAAAAACAGCAGCCATCACGACAGACACAGTGCTGCCAGCAGCGGCCGAACAAACGTGTGCTGTCGTGACACAGCTCGGGGGTGAAGCACCCGAACAAAATTGTGTTTCGTTTTTCAGGTCACCAAGATTGTGCGTCTCTGTAACTCAGTAAAAAAAGAAACGCACAGCCTATTGGCAGAGCAGTGCTAGAAGTGGACGTGCTTCTCACTCCCACAGTAGAGCAAGCAGCTCCCCCTACAGGAGACAGAAGCAAAGGCAGAAAGGCTCGTGGTGAAGTCACAACCGTGCCTATTTCACTCTCGTTTACATTGGGTCATATTCTCTCCTTGTATCTTGGAGCAGAACAAAAAGAAACAAAGTGCTGTAGACCGCGGTTACAGTCTGTGTTGTCATTCAGCTGTAGGTCACAGGGTAGCTCTACGTGGCTACAGTTAATGTTTGTGAAATTAAGGGCTGGAGTGAAAGCCAAGTAAACCCCTGGAATATCCCTCAGGTACCTGCTCAGAATAAGGTTTTGATTGGCATTAGTCCGGCCCAACTGGGCTCTGTACTGCCAGGCCCTGACAAATGGCTGGAATGTGGGCGGGCCTCAGGGAGAGGCCTGAGAGATTTGAACACGCAGAGGGACGGCTGAGGTTGGCTGCAGCAGCAAAGCAGGCGGGAGCCGACCAATGCTTTGTATTGCATTGAATCGACAGAGTTGGGGAAGGAGACACTGGGACTGAAGGAGGGGGTCAATGCCCAGTAGCAGGACCTTGTTTAATGAGCATACATCTGAACTGACCAAATCACCCCTAAAATTGTTTACAATGGAGAAGGAAAAGTACACCACTGTTACTATATCAGTGATAGTTCTACCCTATTGAGTGAGTGCTTCCTTAAATGTTCTATAGATGTTTATTATTTTAAATAAGGCCGTTTGTCCATGCACAGATATTTATGATCAAGTGCTATACGATTGGTGGCACATGTCTATGTAAAAATGAGTACAATATTAAGTCAGGTGTTTTCCAATGAATCCTGCTCACGTGCCACAGAGCATCCATGTTTTTTGGGAGGATTTGACAGAATGTACGTTTGCCCACTGTATGACACATAAAAAAATTACTGCCATCCCCCCTTGCTTCCCCACTCCAGTCCAGGAGAGGGCGCACTAGATAAATGTCTTGGTTGTGAGCTTCCATTGAGTGTTGATGTTTCTGCCAAATGGCACCCCAGGCTCTGCTTTTCTGGGTGGATTTAGGGCCGGGGTGACTCAGAAACTTCAGTCTGTGGACCCAGTGTGTGTTGTGTGGGGACCATGCAACGCAGCAGCTGGGTGCGCCTGAACAAAGCTATGCAGGTGTCCTCTCCCTATCTCAATGGAGGCAGTTGTTGGCAAGGATGAACCCAAAGAATGATTTTGTTTTTGGAGAAAAAAAAAATCGATATATTTATACAGATATAACTTTTGAATGAAAAAAAAAAAAGTTAATTTCCTAAACTGATGTACATGTGTCTTGTTACTGTTCTTTTGTTTATCCAAGTATAAATGTTTACAAGGAGTAGAATCTCTGTGTACAGGTGTCTGGTGGAGAAAGGAGATTCCAAATTTCCAATCCAGGTGTCCATGGAGGTTTAATTCAGGATCAGCCCCTGGGGGTTGAATTTGGTTCAAGCGTGTGACGGCAAACTTGCTACGGTGAAATCACCATAGTAAAAAAATGGCTTGAGAACAACCCATCTGAAACAGGGTTTTAAAAAATACATCATGCATCCACAGCTAGGGGTAATTCAGATAATGTAGTGCTGAAATGCATTACAGTGCATATTGATTACAGTGAAATCACGCGGTCAGATTTTTCTTTATCTACCCTAGAAGTTGGTTGGACTTGAGTCAGACATGGTGCTTCTGACCTCATCTAGTAACTCTTTTTGGCTTTTGCAATAGCCATTCTATGAAGAGTACAGCACTGTTTCCACAACACAGATCCCAGTGCTGCACACCAGTGGTACATTCAACTGGTTCCAGGCCACAAGCGTTGGTCTGAGGTGATGCAGTCAAGCACTGCAGCTTTCACAGGTAACTTCACTCCAGAGTGATTCAAGTGTGGCACAAGCTTCAAGGTGCTTTCCCACATGATGTCAGTGACTTCCTGTAAAAGTAGACTAACGCATCTGAACTGGATAGTACAGGTTACCTGTGAGAGGAGGGTGCTGCGCACACTTTTCTTTCACGTCTGCGTGATCCGCGCTGCCAACCAATCCCACGGGACTGGACAGGGATCAAACCACTGTTCCCATGGCAACATTACCCACCTCAGCGTCACAGTCTTTCACAGTGTGTCTGAGTAGCTACTACAAAAATGTCCATTTTTATTTCTATACATGTAGCCGTCTTTCATGTACGTCGATGACTTTGTACCGTTTTTTTGTCTTAATTTAAAAGCTATTTTGAAACTTTCTTCTCTCAAGTTTGTTGTTATCTTACATACTTACCTATCTTTAGTGTGTTGCTATTTATTCCCGCACTGTCGTTTGTCTCCAGAAATGCATTTCCTTTGGCGCCACAGTTCAGTTTAAACTTTTTTTCCGTTAAACTCGTAACGTGTCTGCATGTGCAGGTGTCCATGTGTGTGTTTTTTGTGTTCATTATTTGTGCTGTGCCGGCACATTTTTTGTAACAAAATTGAAATGGATTGGAACAGAGATATTAAGGTTGCGTTCACTGCGTGACTGACAGCCGTGGGAGCCTATGGTGTGGCTGTGACGTGCTTCCAGCAAACCCCCGGCCACTGCTACCGTGTCCCCTTTTCCCCAAACGACACAAGGCGACAGGAAGCTTCCATACATCAATGGGAATAGCTACACTGTACGGTTTTGCTGGATTCTATGATGTTAAATCGTAATTGTTTGCTGGCCCGTTCAATGTAAGAATGGAGTCTGAAACCACAGTAATGTTTAAAAAAGAAAATTCCATTTGGGCTTATTCGAGTTCAGCAAACAGTAAAAATTTGAAAACTAAAATAATGAACGCAAAACAAATTTTCTAAATGAAACGTTGCTAGCAGATCACTGGATGAGAGAAATATAAATTATGATTTCAGTATACGTGTATGTTTGAGTGTATGTATTAAGCACATACACATATTATAAATATGCATACACCACTTACGAGTCATTGTATAAATAAATATGTAATTTCAGGCTAGTTTTCTATGATGAAGAGATACTTTGATAAACAAGTACATACTATTTGTATATTAAAAAGGAAATGAGGTTAAAAATATATATATATAAGTGTAATGTACGGTTTATATGGATAATTACTATTTTTCAGTAATGGAAAGATGATCAAAGCATTGTAAATATAACAGATTTTTTATATAGAGAAATTTTCAAGCGAAGAAAAACGTCCAATGAATGTTTCTGTGGAGGCCACTGTGACAAAATAAAAATTGGAGATAAAAAATGAAAAGGTTAAGTTCAGTGTTGTTTTGATTCCTCTGTATGCAGTGAATAAGCCCTATGGGAAAATTACATTTAAAAAATACATCAGAGAAAATGAACCAAGGCCTCATAGCTGTATTCAAGGATAACCAGCCAATCAATCATATCACTGGCAGGCAATTCAGGACAGAACAGCAACTATTTTAACTGCAGTTTTACAATTTCATTAGTGAGTTCACGGGCTGAGAGTCAAAAAAATTATAATGAAATACCATGCTTTTTCCTAAGATATAAAATACACATTTACCTTGAATGCTTCAGTGCCTTTTCTTAATACAGAACTTCAAGCCTGTGCAGTACTGTCCCCTCCCATTCAGTCATACACAAATGCAAGCTATAAAAAATCTGAACGATTATATCATAAGATTTCTTGATAAAGTTTTTTATATTATATTTTATATGTATCCGACTTGGCTGTGGGTCTGATAATGCAACATAAAAAAAATGTAAACATAAATATTCAAGAAATCCTATGGAATCAACAATGCTAGCAATACCCTGCTCTGGTTGCCATTTTCTTGGGTTTAGGAATCATTTGTTTTCAGGTTTCACTGCTGCTGAGCTGATCAACTCAAATGAGTCTGTTATGACAATGTTGCGATAACCCACCAGCAGAGAAACAGGAACATAACGTTAAGTACGCAGATCGAGCCAGGATCCTCCCCAACCAGCAACCAACAAACAACCTGAGAAAAGACACTGAATACAGCAGGTCTGTGTCAAACGTTAATTCTTTTAAAATGTTTATTATCGATTTAATTCATAAAGGGAAATAAAGAATAATACATCTTAGTTCTCCAGTGTACAGCAAACCACAGCTGAAAAAGAACGGTTCAACCAATACACACACAAACACACAAGCATGTACATAACAGCTGCCTACGTATGTACATGCATGTTTATATATGTGTGCGTCAAATATGTATGTATATACCTATATATTAAATATACACACATACACAAATATATTTATATATACATACACATATTAATAGAAATTTGAACGAGCGTTTCAGCTCCTGATGTGAGCCAGGTTGGTGCGAGACGCTGCAGTATGTCATGCACACGGTGCTCCGAGCCAGCTGGCGTTTGCTCCGCCCCCAGTCCTGCCCTAACCCCGCCCAGTCTCCCTGTCTTCGCAGTGACTGACAGGCACGGTGCATCGGCAGCAACGATTCCCGGTGAGGGTGGCAGCATCCCTCCCCCCAGCTCAGGTCTGTGGGAAACAGGCCTCTCCAACCAGAGGGCCATGGACATGACCTCGTGTGGAGAGCAGGCAAGCGAGGCGAGGGAGTGGTCTGATACAATGGGGGGTCTAAGGGATCCTGGGAAAAAAATGAAAAAAAAAAAAAAAGGGACCCCAGGAGCTTCGGGTCACCATGGAAACCGTCCGCCGTCTCCGTTTCCGCTGTCAGTTGGGTTTGGCACGGCCTTCCTGGCGTTAGCACCGTCCGCGCCTCCAGCCAATGAGCATGCAAGCCTGGGTACCGAGCTCACGGCCCGACTCCGGCAGGGACTGAACGCCAGGATGTACGCAGGGGAAGCATGAGAGAGGGCCAGAGTACGTTAGCACGACCGCCCGGTCAGGCACCGTGTTACCGGGGGCCTGGGGGCCGGTCCCTGTTCCACAGAATGACAGAACGGCGCGTGGAAGACACCCCGGGGGAGGCAGGAGCGCGTGTGGGGCGCAGCTAGTGGAACTGAAGCCAGGGGGCGCCACTTCCAGAAAACACTCCGTTGGCCAGAGGGCTTCCCGTCCAGACGACTTCACCAGATTGGGTTCTCTTTCTCTCACGGTGGTATTATCATTAGTAAAAAATAAAACATTAAAAAAATCTGACGAAAAGGCTCATAGTAAGACTGAAGAGAATGGCAAATGTACTGTCAGGTCCAAGTTAGCGGCTGGTTGCTCTTTGCCTTAAAAACACAGGCCGGGTGCTGAAAAACCTAATAGTGCCGTGGTGTCTTTTTGCTGGAGGTAGAGGGGGAGTCGAAGAGGCTTGGCAAAATAGAGAAGAGAAATAATAAAATAAAATAAAAAAACAAGATGCAGGTCACAGGTTTTTTCTAACAGATCAAATGACAAATTTTCAAATTTAAAACATTGCTCTGGTCATTTTTCCCGATAAATTCTTTTTTTCTTTTTCTTTTTTAAAGTTCATGATTCGTTGGCATTGAACTAAAACAATAGAAACTGCAGGCAAGTTTGAAAATGGAAAAAAGACAGAAATCCCCCTCCTAAAAGAGAAAAAATCCCACCCCAGTAATTCTAACATCCCCTTTACCGAAAAAAACAAACAAAAAAACAAATTAAAAACAAAACAACTCTTCTCCTTTCCAGGTGCAGTTTCACTTGATTCCTAAAAGTCCCGTGTGATGCGGAAGGAGAAAATATATATACTGATGCAAAGAAATATTAATATTTCATATATAAATCTGAGCACTGCGGTGGCAGTGAGCTTCCTGCTCCTTCTCAACCCAGAAGGACCCCGTTAAATACCGTCACATAACCGCTCAATTCCAAATAAAACTCCCTCTAATAAAATCTGTACATTTTTTTTTTTTTTTAAGTCCTTAGGATTCATTTTGTCCAAAAGGGACCTTTTATTTATATCTTTTTATTTGACATAATTTCATTAATAAATCTTCATCTTCTCTTAAATTAGTTTGCTGGAGTCTTATTCCCCGTGTGGTTTCGTTTGTTGTAGATGCTTTTTGTTTGTGTATGTGGCGGTGTTTCGTTTTGTTTTTAAATCTTCACTCGACAGTTTCGTTAGCAGCATTTTTTCTTCCGTTTAGTGCCCTTGGAAAGCTTGACCACGTCGTTCTGTTGCTGCTGCTGCTGCTTGGCCATGACCTCTTTCTTAGCTCTCAGCACCAGTTCTGTGATGCAGTTAAACATCTACAGGAAAATTACCACACAGAAAAAAGCCACGTTAGTCCTGCATCACCCCCCCTGTGTGAGCACAACCCATAATGCACTTGAGTTCCCACAGCAGCCCTGCCCAGCGCGGTTACGGTTGAGCGTTTAACTAATGGTCCTAAACCACGGTTCTCATATCCACAGTCATGATACTCAGTGGTCTGCCTAACATGGCGGTTTCCCTTCCTGTAAACGCAAGAAACTACCAGTATCTACAGTACTGTTCATACTCTATAAGGACACACTACACTGCACATATGCTGCTATGATGACACCGTAGGTCATTTTTAACAAATTCTTTTTTAAAAAACAGCTGGCTCCACCCACCTCCTCCACGTTCAGATTTTCTTTCGCGCTGGTCTCAAAGAGGCTGATCCCCATCTGCTCGGCGAACTTCTGCGCGTCGTTGGTCTCCACCACTTTCGAGCTGGGGTCGTCGTTTTTGTTCCCCACTGAGAAACCGGAGGAAAACAATTCCAATTAACACCTTGCGACTCCACAGACACCGCGCCGCAGCTGCAACACTGAAGGGTGGGAGGGGCTGAGCTCACCTAATATTCGACAGACGTCGTCACAGTTCTGATTGATCTCGTGGAGCCACCGTTTAACGTTGACGAATGATTCGGCGCTGGTCACGTCATAAACCACGATTACGCCGTGGGTTCCCCTGTAGTACCTGCGGAGGGAAGCAGAGCACACATAACTCCTCCCCATCCATCTTGTTTATGCAGTCATTAACTTCAGGAGATTAAAAAAAGGTCCCGGTTGATTTTCCGTTGTCTGTCCACTAGGGGGAGCTCTCGGTATAGATTTGACTGGTCTGCCCAGACTAAAAGAAGGTTAGACTTGTTAACGTTCCACATTCCACCTAAAGGCAACTATATGCAATCAACAGTTTGTCGATGGAATGCCAGAGAACATAAAAATGGATTTTTTTTTTGTTCTTAGCTTTTTCCAGAGGGTCTGATCATATTTTTTATACATTATATTTTTAACGGGCCAAGCATCTTCTGAAATCTGACCTGTATTTACTAAACAATTTATGCATAAGATATGTCATACATATAAAAAACAAAAAACAGGTTCATTGCTAAAATATGAATATCTATTATTTAGTATTCAGTACTGAAGGGTAGCAGTGCAGCATAATGTTTAGGGAACTGGTCTTGCAACTCCAAGTCTTAGGTTTGCTTTTATTTCCAAGGTGGGGCGCTACCTTAGCAAGGTACTTGACCTGAATTGCTTCAGTAAAAATATGCAGCCGTATAAATGGATAGTATGTAAAACTGTGAGCTCTGTATGTTGCTGTGGATAAGAGCACATGCTAGGTGCTATGTGCAGTGAGGATGTAACTAGACCAGGTTACTCAAGGCTGTGGTGGACTATATTTGAACTCCTGGCTGCCAGTTGATTGTCCTGATCTGGACTTTCACAACTTCTTTTTTTTTTTTTTTTTTTGAAGATTGAGGAACATTAGGAAGATAATACTACTGGATCTCAGACAAGGAAGGAAGAAACCCTAAAACAGCAAACCCGACAGATGAGACAGCAAGATAACAAGCAATGTTGAATAGGACAGAACGCATCACTTCACATAACCTGTAAAATAACATTGACTAATATGGATAAAAATATGTGAACTCTTCAGTATAATATATACACATATACACATACACCTGAATACACATATAATGGTGAAGCTCTTCCCGCACTGGGAGCAGGCGTGTGGGTGCTCGTCTGTGAGAGATTGTTAGTCTCTTACAGACAGCTTCCTCAGCCTTTGTGAAGTAGCCTACCACATCACACACGGTCGGGAGCACACATGACTTTACAGGATGTGCGTGTGTGCGGTCTCTCAGTTCAAACAGACATGCAAAATGAGTTGCAAAGCACTTTCGCTATCGAACGCAAAGACTCGACAAATACACCCAGTGTTGACGGGTGTTTTTTTTTTTAACAAAAATTACATGTGCTTGAGTTGAACCGAACTTCAGAAAGCTGAACAACATTACGTACTTTTTTCAGTAAGAAATCTTCTTGCCCAAATTAAATTTATAATGGTTATAAGTTTACCTGTGGCATGATCGATGACTCAATTCAAGTTACCCAAGTAGTACTTTAAGTAGTACTTTATACTAACATTAGCTAAGTTAATGGAGTCAATAAATACTGAGACAAATGTTCATAAAATTATGTGAAAGAAAGTTAATTGAAATGCACTAGTATGACCGGTTAACTCTGCTTTATTTAGCCTCATCCTTAAAAAGTGATGTCTGTATCTGTAACCACAGCACTACTAAATAATTTACCTAATCACATTGTTGATGCCGCACTTTCATTGCGTATTGGTCAAAACTCTGTGGTCAAGAGTCCATTGTATTCAACTCCAATTCCATGTTTGGTCAGTGGCCTCAGTGACCAGCCAACCCGCTGCGTAACCTTTTCTCCACACAACTCTACTTTTATGCCAGTTCAGTAGCACCAAATGGAGACTTTAACATAGTGAAAAAGCCCTGAATTTTAAAACCCTTAAAAATAAGGTTGTGACAAACACGCCTGCCACAGGCCACCGAAGTGGCTTTCTTTGGGGCCCTCCAGCACAGAGACACAGGGAGAAGATGTTCAGACAGTCCACATTTATTCCACGATGGTTTGGCAAGATGTTACAGCCAAGTGAGCAGATCTCAAACACTGTCATGACAGAGAAGCTCCTGATGTGGGTGGGGATGGCAGATTTAACCTGTGCGCAGTGATTACCTCACTACGCACAGGTGCAGCCACTCCTGTTCCTGGGTCCAATTAGCCTGGCCAATTATCTAATTATTAACCAATTATCCAATTGGCCAGGTCTAATTAGCTTGACCCAGGGCAGGTGTGGCTGCTTAAACCAGCCATCCCCACACCACATACCCCCAACGCCAAACTGAGGCCAGGGAGAATCCCTGCCCGAAGCCTACTCCCCCCACCCCCACCCCCACACTCCCAACAAAGCCAAAGACAACAAACAAAAACAAAACACTCCAAACACGCTAAAAAATTAAATAAAAAAAAAGTCAGGGTGGGTGGCCCCGGAACAGTCCAGTACATGCGGTGACCCTCCTTCGGACGACCAGGCAGCCCTTCTTCCTCCTCCCTCCTGGAGCACGGGAAGTCCTGGGCTGCTCTGCTGGCTGGTGGGGGGCGTCACCGGCTTGGGCTGTTCCAGGGGCTGTGGTGGGGTGGCTGGGCTGGTGGGCTGGTGGACTGGCCTTGTGGTGCTGGGGACCAGGAACCCTCGTGGCTGTGGTGGCCGCCAGTCGGCTCTGCTGGCGGGCGGCTGCAGGCTTATCCCCTCATGGGCTCCGGGCAAACCAACCAGGCCAAAACAAAGAACTAAAAACAACCAAAATGGACGAGAAAGGAAGCAAAACGGCGCGGCCACCGCTCGTGCGCCGCCCGTGGCTGACCCGCCTTCCCGGCCAAGTCCAGCTCACGGCGCGACCACCTCTCGTGCACCGCCCGTCGCTGACCTGCCTTCCCGGCCAGGTGCAGCTCCTCAGCATCCCAGCCGAGGATTGCCTCCTTCCCCTCCCTGGTCATCTTCAGCCCCCCATTTTTGGCCCGGAGGATCCACCCGAAGCCCTGTCGGGAACACCTCAGCCGCCCCTCCTCCCGTGTGCTTCCTGGCTGGCCCTCCTGTGCCTCTTTGCCGTGCCGGAGGAGCCCCACGTTGGGCGCCACTGTGACAAACACGCCTGCCACAGGCCACCGAAGTGGCTTTCTTTGGGGCCCTCCAGCACAGAGACACAGGGAGAAGATGTTCAGACAGTCCACATTTATTCCACGATGGTTTGGCAAGATGTTACAGCCAAGTGAGCAGATCTCAAACACTGTCATGACAGAGAAGCTCCTGATGTGGGTGGGGATGGCAGATTTAACCTGTGCGCAGTGATTACCTCACTACGCACAGGTGCAGCCACTCCTGTTCCTGGGTCCAATTAGCCTGGCCAATTATCTAATTATTAACCAATTATCCAATTGGCCAGGTCTAATTAGCTTGACCCAGGGCAGGTGTGGCTGCTTAAACCAGCCATCCCCACACCACAAAGGTCTTTGAATTTTATTTCAGATGATTAACAATAAATGTGCAAATCTTCAAATGGATATTATACCACAAATTATAAATGACACACATAGGCAAGATTACCACAAGCTGTGAAAAGCCAATTAAAGTGGCTAAATGCAGAATCAGTTCATTCGCATTCATCTCTTTCAATAATTACTGTTCAGACGCAGCAAACTGAAACCGGCCACAAGCAACACAGATGTTTTATAAAGAAAGGAGAAGTCTGTGCCTGTATACGTAGTGTTTCAAGAGCAAAAGTGCTGATCTAGGATCAACATTGCTTTCAAGCGTATAATCTATAAGGTTTAGATGCGGACAGAAAGCTGATACTAAATCATCAGTCCTAATCGAAGATTCCTAATGCACAATAGGCTCTGATCTACAAATGACAGACCATGTAACTAAAAAAGGTAGATTTTTTTTTTTAAAACTTTATTTAATGCATTGCCCAGTTTATCAACCTGTCTCGCAACAATAAATTCCCAACAATCCCAGTGCTCTTCTACGGAAATTCAATCACGCGAGGACACTGTAACTCTAAGAATGTTAACGCAGCGTCACGCAGCGGGGTCACATGACAGGGTCCGATCACAGAGGAAGTTCTTCGGCTGCTGCAGGAAACGGGAGAAGAGGGGGAAAGGAAACCGGGTGGGAGGGGGCGGGGATAAGGACAGAAGCAGGGGCGAGACTGGAAGACAGGGGCACAAATGCAAAGAGAGGGACTGTGAAGGGAGAGAGAGAGAGAGAGAGAGAGGGAGAGAGAGAGAGGGGGAGGAAGACGGAAAAGATCCAAACAGTTTAACAAGGAGGATCTGACAGAACATGAAATTCAGGAGGGAACAGAAAGACGTATTCTGTCCTCAACAGGACAAGAGTGAAAAATAATTAATATGGGAGGATGTAATCAAACAAAATCACATCTGCACAGACACACACACACGCACGCACACACGCACACACAGACACACACACACACACACACACACACACACACACGCACGCACGCACACACGCACACACGCACACACGCACACACACACACACACACGCACGCACGCACGCACGCACGCACGCACACACACACGCACGCACACAGACGCACACACGCACAGCCACAGACGCACACACGCACACACGCACAGACACACACACACGGACACAGCGCCACACACGAGACAGAGCACACAGCACCACATACAGACACACACACACACTAGCACACACAATGCACAGACACACAGACACAGCACACACGACACCAGACAGACAACACACACACACACGCACAGACACACAGACACACACGCACACACACATGCACACGCACACATACAGACACACGCACACACTCGCACACACAGACACAGACACAGACACACACACACACACACACACACACAGACAGACACACACACACGCACACACACACAGACACACACACACACACGCACACACACACGCACACACTCGCACACACAGACACAGACACAGACACACACACACACACACACACACAGACACACACACGCACACAGACACAGACACGCACGCACACACACACACACACACACACACACACAGCGTAGCGGGAGTGAGGACAGCCCGGGACGTGTCTGAGCAGGCCTGAGAATGAGAGGGATGTGTGCGGACTCTTCCGCAGCCCGGCACAAAGAGCCCTTTGATGGGCCCCCTCCGAGCGCTCGGCCTCCCGTCCCAACAGGGCCCTCAGAGCGCTGCCTTGGCCTGTCACAGCGCCACCGCTAACCAGAGGACGGCCTCGAACCCGCGCCCCAACGCTCGGCCCCGTACGCCCCCTCTTCTCCCCCCCCCCATAGGGCCCTGGCCGTCGCTTCCCATAGGAGGGAGGGGTCCACTTCCCTCCTCCGTCCCCTAAGAGGAATCTGGGCTGCTCTCCATGATTAAGAAGCGCCGATACAGGAAGCTGCAAACACACAGCTGACACTCCCCACGCTACGCTACGCTGCGCTGCGGCTAGGATCTGATCTGCGTCCGTCAGACGGCCCCCTGGAGCGCCGCTCCTCGCTAACTGGCCTCTCTCTCCTAACTGCCGAACTCGGGGAGGGGAGGGGTTTGAGCCCAGCTCCCTCAGATGAGACTCGCCGCCGCTCCTCCAAGGCTGAAAGCCACTCCTAACGAGGCACCGCGCCGCACTGCTGCTGCGCGCAATTAGCCCTCAGCAGCGGCTGCGGCCCACACCGCCACACGCCACCCCCTCTTTCTAAGGATTCTCTGCACGTTTACCAACTGATTCACCTCGTGTCTGCGGGAGCAGAGCCCTCTAATTCAGTCAAAGCGGAAACTTCAGAGAAGGGGTGGCCGGGGGGGGGGGAGAGAGAAAGAAGCGCTCCATATCCTGCGAGTGCAGAGAACACCAGAACAATCGCATGAGCCCGCCCACGACCTGCAGAAACCACACCGCAAACAGCGCAGCAGGCTGCAGACACAGGGGTGGCTGATGTGAAAGACAGCACAGCCAGCTAATCAGAGACCTCAGACAGCTAACAGCACCACAACATTGGCAGTTTTATTTCTCTCACTGCAGGCCATTTTCCTGATTTTACTTCACTACATTTTTTTTTTCCCCAAAAAACAACTGTTCGGAGCTGCTGGGTGGTGCATCCTGTTAAAGCACTATTATAGTGGCTGAATAACCTGTTCTTGTCAATATGTTATATTACGTTATGTTACGTTATATCATGCTATGTTAGCGCGTGGATGGGAGCCGTGGTCCGCTATCAAATCCAGACCGTGCCAGCCCATGCAGGGTCGATCGGCTCGCACGTCACCCAGGGAAAAGGGGGTCCCAGGGGCTAGGAGGCCACCGCTTCTGCTCGTACCAGCTACCACTCCTGGCCGGCCAGGGTCCCGTAAGCCCACCTGCTAAGCGGCACATGAAGCCCCTTCCTCTGGCTCCTGTCTTAGCGAGCCTACCTGGCCAGCTGAGGTGTACTGAGGTGCGACCTGGCATCGTGTGCTTTCCAGGAGAGCAAGAGCTAACCTGCACCCACTCCAATTTATTTGGAATTTAATAACAAAATATTTATTGTATGAACTGTCAACCCTTCCCTGCGGCCAGGGGTTCAATAGTGCGCCGACTGTAACGCTCTCCACTTTCCTCCTGTCTGAATAAAATGAATAAGAAAGCATAAGCAAATGCCGGCTCTCTTCAAAAAAAAAAAAAAAAAAAATCAACGGTTTAGTCATTTTTTGCATATTAATTAAAATTCCTAGGAACAAATGACAAAGCAGGGAACTGAGACACTAACAGCCTTCATGGGTCTGGCCAGGCTCTCCATGGACATTCATGGCATAGCTGGCGGTCTCCAGGGCCGGATGTCTGAATGATATAACAGCCCGTGTGATGGCGGAATGACTCAACCCGTCACCCGATTCCAGATTCCCTCACGGCGGTGGCGCGTCGCGCTATGGCGGCTTAACGCTCAACCCGGTTGCTCGGCAGCGAGAGATGACTATCATGCACGGAGGGGGGGGAGGGGGGCTGGGGAACACGAGGAACATACAGGCAGCCAAGATTAGGACCATCCGCTGGACTGGGCCGTCTCTGGACTGGGGTCTGACCGGAGGACAAAAAAGTGCGGACCTCAGGAAGAGCAGTTGTTGCCGTGGCGACAACTAACGGGGATCCAAATAAGCAATAAACAATAAATAATCCATAAAGCTTCGAAGGCTGGCGTGTCGACATCGCCTCCACAGCACCACTTGGAAGACTAGATCTGGCACGGTGGTTAGCTTGCCTTGCAAGAAGGAGTTCCCATTTTCGGCGTTGCTGGTGTGCGTGTGCGCAGGGCTTCCCGCACACTGACGTTATTTGGGCGGCCCGCCCAAACAAACTTACCTCCACCCTAAAAGACTTTCCTTTTTTTTGTAACACCGTGATGTAATGATGTAGGTATTCCGGACACATAGAAGTTGTACAGTTGTTTTGTCCTTAATTATTATTATGATTATTATTATGATTGATTATTATTAATATAACTATAACTATAATAATAACTTATGTAAAAAGCGGCTGCCTCCCCACGTTTCGTTCAGAACACTGAGTCTACGCTAGTCGTTTTATTTCTGGAACAACACACTATACTTTTGCATTCATCATTTTTTTCTTTGAAATGTCAAAGTGTCAAACAACCGACGGCTATTTTACTGTGCGAGCTGCCCCTCTAATGTTGAAAAGTCTGTGAATTATAAATGACTTTTCGCTTCTTCTTTTTTAAAAAGTCGCCGTTACATTTAGAACCGCGGGTTGTGGTTTCGTGTGCTTGTTTTAGTTTGAGTGAGCGTATTATTTTTATTGTTTGGTGATTTGGGATAAAATTAAAGCTACACTAAAGAATACAAGCAACACTAAGCTTCTTATTGAGGTTCTTGCGTCGTTGTCACAGCAACCAAACTCGCACGCCATGTTGCACACAATTCCCACGATCGGCATCCCCCCCACAAACACGTCGAGTCGGACACCACAAATAAACTCTCAGCCTGTGGGAAACAGGTGCGCGTGTGCGTAGATTATGGGAAAAGAGGCAGCGGCGCTGCGGTGGACTGCTGAAAACCAGAAAGCACCGTGCCCTCAGACGGCGAGCGAGGAGGAAGTGCGAGCGAGCGGGCTAAACCAGCGAGAGCTCCCCGCGGCCGCGCGGCTCACGCTGCAGACGAGCGACAGCGCGCTCCGCCAGTCCTCCCAGCGCGGAGCAGACGGACCCCCCGCTTCTCCCTCAGGAATGAATACCAATCCGCCGCTGCCTCACAGCGCCCGAGACGCAAGCTCTGGACTGAGAGCCACAGAAAGGAATTCAGAGCTGTCTCGGGAGAGAGGTGGAAGTAAAACGTTTCCATGGTTATAAAGTCTAAAGTAAGTGTGTGTAAACATTTTTTTTAATTCAGTACCGAACACCAGAATGTCTGCAGACAGACCCCAACTGGCTACAGGACATAGGAACATAGGAAGCTTCACGCCCAGCGTGACTACATCAGACCAGAAGCGGAATTCTGCAGCCTCCTGCTAAAATTTGAGGAGCCTCATTTGCATATCAATGCCGAGAGAGAGCCTGAAATGTGAAACGGGTTTATTAATGAACCAGGCTGTTCCGTAATTACAACAAAAAAAACCAAACTCGGTGACTCACAACTAGCAAACAAACTTTACATGTGAAAAGAAGGCAGTGACGGTGTACCGATGCTCTGCATTACACACAAGGCCAAGACAATCACTGAAGACATTTTACACAAACATCAACCCAGGAGATCGACATAAGATAAACTATGATGAGTCATGTTGAGAGCTAGAGGGCAAGGAGAGAGAGGGCGAGAGGGCGAGAGAGAGAGAGAGGGCGAGAGGGCGAGAGAGAGAGAGAGAGAGAGGAGAGAGAGAGGGCGAGAGAGAGAGAGAGAGAGAGGGCGAGAGAGAGAGAGAGAGAGGAGAGAGAGAGAGAGAGCGTGTGCTTACGTGACAGAGACCTATTTTAAATCCCCTGAGGTGGAAAAACCCTCTCCATTCCTGCCACTTTAACTATATTTACTGGCTGCCAGAGACCCTAAAATATCGACAACAGTGCTGAAAAACCACACCAAACTCTTCCACAGAACCAGCCTTCAAAACCCGAACGCTGAAGCAGCAGCTTTCCTCAGTGACCTGTAGCAAAAGCAGCCGGGCCGCTGAGTCCGCTGCTGCAGCGGACGAGTAAGTGGAGCGGGTCGCCCCCGGCGGCCGGCGCGGCGCCCCCTGCTGGTACTCACGTCGACGTGATGGTGCGGAAGCGCTCCTGTCCCGCCGTGTCCCAGATCTGCAGCTTCACCTTCTCGCCGTTGATCTCCACCGTCCGGATCTTGAAGTCCACCCCGATGGTGGTGATGTAGCTACCTGCACGCGCGCACACAGACACACACGCAGGCTTCAGCACCGGTCAGGCCCGAGGGCCCCGCACTGTCCGTGATCCTCACACTCCTGCCACCGAACTTATCTCAGCACTCCAAGCTAAAATCGACCAGGTTTTCCTCCCCACTAACCGGGATCAAAGGAAACCTTCTGAGACCAGCGCCTGCGCAGAAATGTAAGTGTTACGCCGGGCACCCACCGCACGCGTAGCGTAAGCGGCGCGTAAGCGGCACGGCGAAGCGGTACGGCCGCGTTCACAGCCGGTGTAGAGGACGTCGCCCGCTGCCGTTGTAATAACAGTACTTCAGCTACGCTTCAGTTACGCGCGTCGTGCGGCCGCTACACGTGCGGTGGGTGGGTGTCCGGCTTTAGGCTACGTGTGTCTCATAACTGTACTAAAGACGGGCTTGGGAAAAAGTCAAACTCCGGTCCGACCTGAAGAACAGTCGACAGCTAGCGATCACAAACACAAAGCTTTACACAAAAGGGGTGCTTGCCTTATTGCATACACTGCCATGCTAATTAGCCCCAGGGCACGTATATGCTAAGTTTGGCTAAATGCAAGCCCAGTCTGCTGCTTCACCTAGCCTGCCTGAGAGCAGGAAACAGGTAGCATGTGACCAGCAGCAAGGTGACCTGCGGTACTGGGCGTGGGACGGTGCGGGAGTGAGGCCCGACAGAAAGCCAAAGTCCTTTGTTGTGCGAGTTCTGGTTTAGGGCCGGGCTATTGTGAGCACGGCGCCTGAGAGCCAATCTCCGTTCCGGTCTGTCTCTCTGTTCTGTCTGCCCGCCGTCAGGGAAAGAGAAGTGAGAAACAGGACTCCTACCTGAAAACGTGTTGTCTGCGAATCGTAGTAGGAGACTGCTCTTTCCCACCCCTAGGGGAAAAGGAGAAAAAGGGCAGAGTCAGACACACAGATGAGCGAGCACGCACTCACACACACACAACACACACACGCACACACACACACACACACACACACACAACACACACACACGCACACAACACACACACAAGGCATGTCATGCATCGACAAGATTCAAACAAGTTTGCAGGCATTAACAACCGACAGAACCAATTTACAAGTCGTGTCCACCACAGACCGACCGTCATTAATATACTGCATTCCAGGATTGTCACATTGCCCACAAATCGTGGAAAGAAATTAAAAGGTCATTATCACGCACAGCTGGAAACCGTCCTGGACATCACGTGCACGTCTGTATCGAGAAGTGTGTTAGCTGTCAAAGCCACACTACTGAACCGGACAGAACGCAGGTTTTATATTTACCATATTTACCATGTTCCAAACCACAGAAACCTGAACGTATTCCACCAAGCGCACATTCGTAAGCGACTTGAAAGCAACTGGTGAAATGTTTTTGTTCTATTCATAGCATGAAAGTCACACCAATTAGTCATGGTTTTCATGGTCAGAAATGGTCACGTTAAGGCCCGCTCGCTAAGCACTTTCCTCACAAGATTCTCAGGCAACGCTGGGAAAAAAGGCTTATGCAACTCAAAACGCTGTCATATTTTAAAAATGATGGCCTTATTATCTTTTCCCCTACGGAGTACAGCACGCATCGAGCAGGAAGGATGAATATCAGCGACCCGTAAGAAGCAGTAAATACACTGGAGGGATTTGTCATCGCTCAAAGTTTACACCTTTTTAATGACTCATTTTTCCGGCTTTCAGGCTAGCTGTAGCGATGCTAATCAGAGCCAAATGTATATTTTATAGGTGTTGAAATGATGCGTTATCATACGAGTATCTCACATTACACTTCAATCCACATGAATTCTGGCAGTCCAGGACATGAAGTGCAGATTCCCAGAAGAAATGTCTCTAAATGAGACGACCCTAGAGACAGAAGCAGGTGGCTGGTCCTTATTAAGGGAGAAACACAAGTACGTTTGGGAGCTTCGTGGCTATAAATAGCAGTACGAAATGAGTATTGCACCTTAATCGAACCTGTGTTTTGTAGCTGTCCAATGACCATGATGTGCACTTTTGTACGTCGCTTTGGATAAAAGCGTCTACTAAATAAATGTAATGTAATGCAATGGAGCTTTGAGCTTCCAGTTGGTTCCATCAGACCCCCTTACATGATCAGCATAGGGGAGAGTCACGTGTAACTACTGATGACTGACAATGAAAATATTCCACTAAAGTGTAGCCTATCAGCTAGGTAGGTAGTTCCTTTGTTTTCTTCTTGTTATAAACATGGATGTGAGCAAGCGGCAGGCGTTTCGACGTTCTGGACAAATTGACCGGGAGGGTTTCTGTAATCAAAAATGTCCCTTCCTTGGAATATATCTCCAAGGGGTTGTGGAGACCTGATCCAACCTCATGTTATTCAAGCACCATTCGCTGCAGCAGCATTTCAACCCATAAAACACGCTGACTGGAAAAACAGAGCGGTCTTCAGAGGGCGGCCAATCTTCTCTTTCCTCTTCCTTATACAGAGGCGAGACTGAGGGCACTTCCATATCTGGTGAGGAGCTGGGCCAGAATCATCCTCCTCAATGTGCCATCCAGGATTAGAACCCACAGCTTCCTGGTTCAGAGGCTGTGCCGGCAGCCGCCAGGCAACAGCTGGATCCAAAACACAGCGCACAGCGCGCCCCCCCTGCCCCGCCCCGTAGCGAGTCTCACGACATCGTTTTTGCCCGCGTTTAAAACGCGCTCTGGCTTAGCGAGACGTTCGATTGGGCTGAGCTCTGCTTCCCTACGCGCATCGACTGGATGGGAGCGGGAACGCCGGGCCCTGGCGGGGAGCCAGACGCCGGGCCCGTTACCAGGGTAATGGCGTAATGCAATCTCCGCGGCCCGCAGTCGATTGGCCCAGAATTAATAGACGATCTGAAAACAAATCCCCTCTTCATCGCTCCTCCGCGGCCCTGCTGACCCAGGGGATGTGCGCGTCCTCGCAAATACAGGAGGTCCAGACACACACAGACACACACACACAAACACACACACAATAATCCAGCACCGCACTTGTTCTCGGCACTAGCGTTGTGGGGAAGGACGCCCCCAGTTTGCACCAAAGCGTGAGCAAAATGGGCCATGACCGTGTGCATAGAAACAGGCAAAAGACGAGTCGTAGCTAAAGTAAGGATAAAAGCTAGTCAAAACACATTTTAGCCTTAAGAAAACTCCTAACTTGTCAGGTATTTAAGATTCCCAGTGAGCTCTCCTAACAGATTAGGAGCAGAATGCAGATGGATAATTTTCAAAGTA
Source organism: Anguilla rostrata (assembly GCF_018555375.3). Classification (NCBI taxonomy): domain Eukaryota; kingdom Metazoa; phylum Chordata; class Actinopteri; order Anguilliformes; family Anguillidae; genus Anguilla; species Anguilla rostrata. The sequence continues at coordinate 12,402,871 of NC_057942.1, read as the reverse complement.
TGATAGCAGGAAAGATGACAAGCCCGTACAATTTCAAAGATGTTTTGGAACGACATGATGACGCAAAGATACTAAAGATTTCTGGATGTGTGAAAGTACATTACAGATATTTACGTAAAAAGTTTGCATTTGGGAATTCGTATTTACTTTCAACTGGATTCAGTATAAAAAAATAAAGTATTTAAGTTTGCTTTATTACATATGGGTTATATAGCACTGATTAAAATTCACTGCATCTCTGCCTCCTCTCTTCGGTCTGCTGCTGGCAGCGACCTCCAATTGTATTTGAGAGGGATGTGGTACACTCCGCTCTCCTCTGGGACATGTAGTGCTCCAGGGACAGAGCACTGGTCCCATGCGATGCCTCCCACCTTGCAAATGTCTGTATCCTGACTTGTATACGGCAGACCAGACCTGCAATTTCAAGTTTTTCCACCACCCACAACAGTGAGATCGGCGTGTCTGTTGGCTGATTGTGTGTCCGTGACTAAAAAGGTTTGGGATGAGAGCTATGCTTCCGTGAGTGACATAGGCCTACATGCACGCAATACAATTACTTGCTACCAGATACTGTCTGCAGTTGAAACAATACTTCTGTCCTTTTGGGTCAGCGTTTACATTGTTGAATGAGATGTGATTAAAAAGAGCATGCTGGCCATGTACTCTTTTTGAAAAGACGGGAGATACACCACAAGGAATAAATCAGACGTTTTTCTCACCCCTATTTCAGTGCTTTCAATCCCCAATGGGGAGTTCAAGCCCGGTATTTCCTAATTTTCTGCTGTCCTGTAAAGTGTCGTTGTGACAGTGTCCATAAAAAGCCCTATGCAAATAAAATTGAAGGGAATGTTTCATGGTAAAGGTGATCATTTGGCCAACCGCAATCAGGCGTGTGACAAGTAGCTTGATAAAAGAAATATAAAAGCGTCATTCACACCTTTGAGCAAGGCAAGAGCTCAATGTTACCCAGATGAGAAAACATTAAAAATAGGGGTGCTCACTCTTATCTAAGAAGGGCTGTTGTTTATGCATGTTTTTGGTATTTCTGAGACCATGTGGTACAGAGCAGCTACACTGAAACAGAGAGGAGTAGAGCAGCTACACTGAGACAGAGAGGGGCAGAGCAGCTACACGGAGACAGAGAGGGACAGAGCAGCTACACTGAGACAGTGAGGGACAGAGCAGCTACACTGAAACAGAGAGGAGTAGAGCAGCTACACTGAGACAGAGAGGGGCAGAGCAGCTACACTGAGACAGAGAGGGGCAGAGCAGCTACACTGAGACAGAGAGGGACAGAGCAGCTACACTGAGACAGTGAGGGACAGAGCAGCTACACTGAGACAGAGAGGGGCAGAGCAGCTACACTGAGAGAGAGGGACAGAGCAGCTACACTGAAACAGAGAGGGGCAGAGCAGCTACACCGAGACAGAGGGACAGAGCAGCTACACTGAGACAGAGAGGGGCAGAGCAGCTACACTGAGACAGTGAGGGACAGAGCAGCTACACTGAGACAGAGAGGAGTAGAGCAGCTACACTGAGAGAGGAGTAGAGCAGCTACACTGAGACAGAGAGGGGCAGAGCAGCTACACTGAGAGAGAGGGACAGAGCAGCTACACTGAGACAGAGAGGGGCAGAGCAGCTACACTGAGACAGAGAGGGGCAGAGCAGCTACACCGAGACAGAGGGACAGAGCAGCTACACTGAGACAGAGAGGGGCAGAGCAGCTACACTGAGACAGAGAGGGGCAGAGCAGCTACACTGAGACAGTGAGGACAGGCAGCCACTGAGACAGAGGGCAGAGCAGCTACACTGAGACAGAGAGGGGCAGAGCAGCTACACTGAGACAGTGAGGGACAGAGCAGCTACACTGAGACAGAGAGGGGTAGAGCAGCTACACTGAAACGGTGAGCGGTAGAGCAGCTACACTGAAACAGAGAGGGACAGAGCAGCTACACTGAAACAGAGAGGGACAGAGCAGCTACACTGAGACAGAGAGGAGTAGATCAGCTACACTGAGACGGTGAGCGGTAGAGCAGCTACACTGAGACGGTGAGCGGTAGAGCAGCTACACTGAGACAGAGAGGGACAGAGCAGCTACACTGAGACAGAGAGGGACAGAGCAGCTACACTGAGACAGAGAGGGACAGAGCAGCTACACTGAGACAGAGAGGAGTAGATCAGCTACACTGAGACGGTGAGCGGTAGAGCAGCTACACTGAGACAGAGAGGGACAGAGCAGCTACACTGAGACAGTGAGGGGCACAGATTAAGACTCATTTCTCTGTTCCCAGGATACAGGGGCAGTCTGTCCCCCTCCCATCTTGATTCAGTCAATACAGCCTCTCTCTCTCATACAGCCATAAACACAAGTGCACAAACAAACACACACAGTCAGTAGCAGTCAGGTGGGTGGAATATCATTTTCTAATAAACATGGTGTGAAAAGGTCTGAGTGCAAAAAGAGAAAAGGAGTGGGAGAGGGAAGACAAGAAATATGAAGAGGATAGGAGAGGCATCAGCATTTCTCAGACCAAGGCACTGGGGCATCAATCCAAGGCCTGTCACTTCTTAAGCCCCCCGTCGTCATAGTAACAGTGCGGGATCCTTCCCACATATACAGCGAAGAAAGGAGACATGGACGATTTTGCTCTCGTTGGTTCCGCACACTGATACCGCAGCGTGTCTTTAACACCGTGACTTATCCACTTTGCCCGCTGCAGAACAGAAACAGTGGGAGGAGAGAGACAAACTCCCACAAACCTGCAGCCACACCAGGAGGAGCGGCACTGCGTCAGTATCCACTCCGCCTCGGCTGTGATGCTGGGGGTGGGGTGGGGGCGGCCAGATCGCCCACGTCCCAATCAAAAAACACCAGAGCCAAGTCAGGGTAGAGCGACGCTGATTGGCCAACAGCAAGCTGCTTTTTCATTTGTTCTGGTGTTTGACGGCCCTAGCCTAGACAAGCACTAGCACCACCCCTTCACCTGAGGCCTACAAGAACAGGGACAGATGTGACCAGAATAAATAGGGAAAGTATGTTTGAAATCAGCAACCGCATAGACGCCTATCCAAATTCAGGCGTCTACCGACAAAAAAACATGGACTCTGTGATTGGCCTGGGGCATTTTTAGCAGTGCCTAAAATTACTACAATCTGCAAGCAGAGCACAAATGCTACCACGACTAGCAAAGGAAGCGCTCCTCATTAAGTGGACCCTCAAGCCTCGGTCAGCACGCAACAGGTGACCAGCTCCGCCCGCCCTAAAAGGAAGGCGTGAATGAGCCGTGCCTGTGGCTGCCTTCTGACTCGCTCTGGACCGCAGGGTAACTCAACGTGTGAGCAAGAATGGGGTAAAAAGGCCACGCCCACAGAAGGCAGGGGCTGACCACATCTGACAAACGGTGATAGTCATGGCTTGCATTTCTGCAGCTTCACACTGACTGGAGTTAAGGTGCTTTTCGCTGAAGAGCTGCTGAGAATTATATAGAAACCATCTCTTTGTTTTTTCCCCTTTTATCATTTAAAACAGAAGTGCATTGTGCTCTTCTTTCAGCTGAAAAGCAGAGGTGTTCATGTAATATTTTCAGCGACTACACTCACCAGAATAGTCAACAAAGTACCTCAGAATGCAGACAGCCACTTTTTTCCATGCAGGAAAGTAATGGAATTGCAAGGAAAAACTGGTGCCATGACAAACATAATGTGTGTATTTAATACAACTGGAGGTTTCCCTTAAATTGGCAGTTTCATATAATTTCACTCCAAGAAAAGCCATCAACCAGTCAGATCCTTGGCACTGCCTGAATATGCACTGCAGAGGCAGCTGTGAAGCTAATGAGTTAAAGTGACTGGATGAGGAGGTGAAAGAGAATAATGTGTGCACCTTGCCTCCCCTGTGGGAATAGCTGGATCCCTATCTTGCAGGAGTCACTGTTTTCAGTCCTAACCCTTACTCTCAATGACAGCTTTTTTGTTTTAATAATTTTTCACCCCATCTAAGCAAGTAATTGCATGCTTAGCTGTGTAATGTGTGCTTTGCTCTCAACCTAAGAGTGAACCGAGGCCTAGCAAAACAACATTGTTATTAGGTAAACTGTGCCGTCCTAATGACATTTAAGATTTTGTTTTCGAGCGAGCAGAATAAGAACAGCCTGCTTCCAGAAGGCTAATTCTCAAATACGAGTCAAAAGAAACCTGAGTCCAGGATTCAGAGTCTGAAGCCTGAAAAATCAAACGCTTGACTGTTATAAAACCTACACTACTTCACTGCACTCCCTTTTGTTCAGAGTTCATGCACTGGACGGAAGCCTCCAACACATGAATTCAACTCATTAAACTTACCTTCCCCTGGTAAGCCCACAAATAGCTAAAATTACTATGCACCAGGAACAGTGCTTCGATGCCTTCAACACGCAGGAGCAAAATTATATTCCCACTCATGCAGTCTGACAGCACAAAACCAAAGTCTCCTGCTTGCATTATATTGGCCTTTGTTCGCTCGGTTTGCTTTCCCAAATCTAGCTCAAAGCCACCAAATCTCTCTGTGATACGTTCTCTGGGCTGCAATTTGCAAAGCCTTCTACAAGACCACCAGAATGAAGAAGCCAGCATGAAACTAAATGAACTGATTGACTGATTGGCTAGTTGTAAAGGCAGCCTTTCCTTATCTACAGCTAGGACTACCTTTGAAATTTTCCCTGGGGGAAAGAGAGAGAAACTCGGGCAGTGAGGGACAAGCTGAGAAGTGATAAACCACAAAAGTGGATCTTGAGAGAGAGAGAGAGAGGTACACATGAAACAGAGAGAACAGTGTGCCTAAACAGCAGGGATATGGGGAGTTGGTTAAATTGAATCTTTGACAGAAGCAAAGTCTTTCTCCTTGCTCCTACGTTAGGAGAGGAAATAACCAGAGCATACACTGTTCCTGGGTCAACTGCTTGTTTCTGGTCTTGTTGTTTCTCAGACACAAATTAAGTTTAGCCCTGGACTAAACTGAGTTTTGTATGGAGAATCTCCATTCACAATTGAATTTAATCTAGGACTAGGCTTAATCTGTGTCTGTGAAACTCTCTATGTTTCTGTGGGGAGGCTACCAAGTCCCTGATCCCAGATCAGGCAGATGATGGACAAAGGACACATCCAGAGCTGCATTCTTCCTCTAAAGCAGGGAATCATTATGGGCACCACAACACAAACACAACCACGCCTCGCATACAGCCAACACCCTGACACGCAGCACAGCCACCCGCACAAACCTGACTCAGCCGGCCATACAGAAAAACACCAGGAGCCAGCAGCACCCTGGCCCCACGGCCAACAGGGCGCCCATTCTCCTGAGAGAAAGAGGCGAGCTGCCCCGTTTCACAACTGAAACTCAACATGCGCTCTCACCGCTCACAGTGAGGTGATCATGCTGTCCAGGCCAGCAACACCACCACCATGTAAACTCCCCACAGTCAACACCCACAACCCAAGCCACTCTGATCAACAACAACGAAAAATGTAACTTATGGTTTATTAATAACTCCAAGGTCCTGCAAAGGGCGTCGGAAAAGTAACTGTTGGCCATGCACCTTCTTCTCAGAAATCCACGTGGACCAATCATTCGTTATTATTCAGTCCACGAGAAAACTGTTCGACTCCGTATTCTGATCTTCTGGCTCAACGAGATAGACCAATTCACTGCCTCAACACATGACATTGCACACTCAACAATTACACTAGAAAATGAGGTGTTCAGCTCAAGGATTCCGGTCATAGAGGAGGACGGCTCACTTATGCAAGAAGGCGGATGTTGTTATTCATCATATCTCTTAGGTTACACTCGTCAGTGCCATAAGCTCGTATGGGAGCGACTGATCTTGCAACTAATGCGATCTCGCCTGCACTCAGTCTATTAAAACTACACACCAGCTTGCACTACAACTATCCAAGCTGGTGCCACCTGCTAGGTGACCGAAGTTAACGTTGCTAACTAGCTAAAATTAGCAACCGATTCTTCGGCAGAACCGCGGCATACATTTGAATTTAACATTGAAAATAGGCCAGAATAAAAAATGGATCTGCTGAGACTGAACCCGGCGTTGAACAAACAACAATGTACCGAAGGATACCAAGTGGTCAATGTTATGTGGGATTTGTTAGTTTCCTAGCTAGGCTGCCTTGTGAGTTATATTAGCTATGTAGCCATCTAACGTAAACACTTAGCAATCTATTTAGCCTGCTAGCCATCACAATTAATTCAAACACGAAACTCTGCCCTATTGACATTGAGAAACAACACAAATCGTAAGCATGAAAAAATAGCGAGATAACAATGAAGGTAATATTAAGTTAGCCAGCCTAATAACTAACATTAGACTACAACTAATCACCATTGTTCAATCCAGATTTAGTTAACCAAGCAGACTAACTGTGGTAGAGAGCGAGCTAGCCACATAACGTAGCGGGAAAGTAAACTGCAATCAAAATACCAGTAAGTTAGTGAAAAACGTATCGCAACAGGATCACTTTACGTTCATATCGTGGTAATTACTTAGCCATTCAAACCTCTTATGTAGCCACGTTGAACAAACAGAAAGTGGCTGGCTAGTAAGCTATATCCGGCCTGGTCAGTTGACATGCCCTACCCCATGTTATCAACCCTCCGCCCTGATCGAAAGCACACTGGACGCGTAAGGACAGCGCTAAGAGCAAGCTAACATTACTAGGTATCCACTGCCACTGGTTGTTACGGCAATATAGCGAACAAGCAGGTGGTTAAATTAGCTAGCTAGTTACGTTTGCTCAGAATATATTCGTGGCTCAGTGTTCCTCAAAACAAATCATGTCGAAGCACAAATTTTCCATTTGCTTTAAACTCCCGACCAGGCCCATTTCCCGTATCGCATCCCCGGCCTTGCCTTACCGCTGTCACCGATGATGAGCAGCTTAAAGAGGTAATCGTAGTCCCTAGCCATGCCGGTAGTTAGTGGGTTTCCCCCGCCTTTTACGCCGCTGCTCGTCCCCTCTCACTCTCCAGAACACTTGGTCCGGACAGTCAGCCCTCCCCCAGTGTGGGACAGACGTATTTCTCCGGGTGTCCAAGTGTTTTCCCCCCAAACCGGCGTCTTTTCGTAGGGGTTTCGCGGTGTCAGCAGTCCTCCCTCTCCGCAGCAAACAGCCGGAAACTCCGCTTCCTTCTGTGGAAGTATCTCTGCACCCAACCCTGCGAGACCCGTGTCCACTACGCAAGCGCAATACACGCAAAACGTATTTCACTAGCGCGATTAATGCACATCTTATCTAAATGAAAATTGTGCTGGACACATCGACGTAGAAAATCTGTAGAACAGTTCCACTATTTTTTTCTTTGGGAAAATGCATTGCGCCTCGCGTGTGATCAACAGAGCACACCGAATGTGTTTCTTTTCTTTCTTTTTTTTAAGGAAAATGAAATCTTTCTCCCCCATCCGAAACCTTCTGCAGTCATGAACTGCCTCGTCGGATGATGAAAACACTGCTGGCGACCAGTGTTCTCACTTTCATTCCAACTGGAAAGGTTCTCCCCAGAGTATAATGTGCTCTTAATTGATCTGTAGTCTGATTGCCCATTTATCTGCAATGTGGCCTCAGAGGACAGATCATTTATGGCAAAACTGGACATGTGCCATGAAAAATTTACATCGACATTTCTTCAAGGTTCAGTTGGCAAATGACGCATTTTTTTAAATAATGCATAATGTGAGACAATTGTTTTGACTGACCGATCGATAGACTAAGAGGCGACATCACATGAATCAAGTGCAGAAAGTACGAACGTCTACGACCAAAGCAAGCCTCGAGCTTTGGAAATGACTGTCGAACAAGTCAGATGACAAAAGCAAAACGTGCATTCTGTTTTAAAATAAGCCGAGACAAAATCCTAAGTAGCCAGTCTTGCCAAATATTATATGCTGAAAAAGCCTCGTTGATTAAGAACTAGTTTTTGAGGGGGAAAACATACCTCGGGTCGAATTTGGGAAATACAAATATTTTAGTAAATCCTAAAAGCAGAGGGCATTAAAGTGACGGGGCATAGCATTTAATCGATAGCATTTCAAATGTACCGACGGGACATGGAAAACATATCAATCCAATATGCGGCTTACAGTCAAGCATGTACAGTACACTTGTAGATCTGTGGGACACTGACATTTTAAGGTTGGTTCACTGCACACTGAAATATTTGACCAACAGGATTACTCCACTCCAGCACCGTCAACATCATAAATCCTCACTGCCACCACAGTTCGTCAAATCCATACAGCGGATCCAATCATAAGAGGCACGGCTTTTTCTCATCTATGCAGGAGACCATGGAGCTCCTACGGGTAACAGTATTTTCCACTACACGTGTGATACTGGCTGGGCGCGAGCCAACCAGACCCCATGTCAAGTTCATGGACACCCAATGGCATCCAACCGTTCTTTATGGACACATTAAACAATATATTAATTAATTTGCAACGGGTCCAGTGTTACCCATTTTAAAATAAACTTATAGTAACTCCTTTGTTAATGTATGCAATTTTCCTTTTCAATCGATAAGAGGAAAATATGAATTACAGTATGAACTCAAAATTCAAAGATAATTTAACACAAGATTTATTTCCATTCTGGAGCAATCCTTCTTGCACACACACAAAACAGTATAAGATAAAAATAGGGCAACTGAAAATGGAAAATTTCCTTTAGATCTCACCAAGGACAGTGATGTCCTTGATGAACAAGTAGGCTTCTGTGGAACATAGAATTTAATGTCAGTACAGAGTTGGCACAATCTTTTGTTTGCCATATCTTTATCTAGTTTGGTTTTCGAATGTCTGCACTTTGTGCAATCTAAAATTATTCTCACTGGGACATAAAACAAAAAGCAATTAAAGAGGGGGAAAAACCAAATGAACCTTTCTTGAGACATTTCACCACGGAGATGTTTGTCCTTAACTGTCTCCTTTGCCTCTTCCTCTATCCATTATCCATCGCAGAGAACAAAGGCTACTGCGGGAGTGTGTGTGTGTGTGTGTGTGTGTGTGTGTGCGTGTGCTGTGTGTGTGCGAGCAACAGGGTGAGGTGTGCAGTTCAGTCCGGCCCATCACGTGAGGATGGTGTCGTCGATCTCCTCGGTGGACTCCGGCAGGCTGCAGATCTTCTTCAGGGAGCGGCGGTTACACTCTGACAGCAGGTCGTTGCTGGCCGAGTCCAGTATGGCGGTCAGGCTCTGAAACCACAAACAGCACGTCAGCGATCACTGAGCCCCGCGCACACGCCTATACGCACGCACACGCACGCCTATACGCACGCACACGCATGTGCACACGCACACGCACACAATTCACGCTATTCGGCGCCAAATACGCCATTTTCCCCACGAACAATGCATGACGAGTAAAATTTACGGTGATCACAGCACCAACTAATCTGCGAATGAGAAAAAAAGTGACAGACAGATAAGGAAAAATGTCGACTGGATTAAGGGGCCTGTGGTAATGACACAGCTGGTGGCGGTGGGAGGGGCTAAGGCCAGCGTGTGTGCCGGCAGGTGCGGGAGCCTGACCTGCATAAGCTCCTCCCCCTGCCGCAGTCTGAGCAGGCTGATGATGGTGTGCTCGCTCTGGGCCCGCACGCTGGTGTTCTTGTCCTTGGTGTTGTCCAGCAGGCTCTTCAGGAGCGGCTTGATGAGGCTGGGGTCCAGGGCGGGCGTGGCCGGGTCCTTGCACACCCACCACAGCACCCGTACCGCCGCCAGCCGGATGTCGCTGGACTGGTTCTGCAGACACTGTGGGGGGGTGAGTGGCATGTTAAGTGACCCGCCCCTGTATCGTCTGGCATGTGCAGTCATACCACCCCCCATAGGCCAGGCATTCTGAGGCCTTGGGCAGCGGCAGCACAATAAGCCACTGGAAATCTAAACGGTATCTGGGCGTATACATTTTAAAGGACCTCACCTTGACGAACTGTGTGATGATTCGGGGGGACACGCCAGCCGCTCCATTACTGTTGAGCTGGTGTTTCATCAGATAGCCCATAGCTCTGACCCCACTGGTGGCAATAGGAATCTATGGGGGGGCAGAGATGGCATAGATGAGAGAGGGAAAGGGAAAGGAGTAATGCAGGATGTTTTATAGATAGAGAAACCTGCACTTGTAGTGGTTGTGTCGTTCATCCGGCTCTGACGGCTCGCGGTTCGAGTCCGACCAGGAGCCCGCCCTCACCCTGTCCGCCGTGGCGCTGGCCAGGACGGCCTCCAGCACTGCCGCCCCGTACTCCTCCCCGCACAGCCGATCCGGCGCCGCCCGCACCGCGATGGCCAACGCCAGGCTCCGCCCGTGCCGCACCATCCAGTCCACGCCCGACATGTCCGCTGCGGATGGAGGGGGAAGCTGGTCACGTGGCCGCACCACCGCCGAAACAGCAGTGTGTGTGGTGACGTGCCATTTGGTACCGCAGCAGCAGTGTGTGTGTTGGGTTTATGGATATGAGTTTTTACCGTACGAACGGATGTGAGAACGTACGTGGTGTGTGATGTGTGTGGATGCGATTGTGTGTGTTCTGGGTATGGACATGTGAGGGCGCATATGTATGCATCACTGAGTGTTGCATTTGTGAATAGGTGTGCACTTGTGTGAACGGACATGACTATATTGTGTGCATGCATGTGGCAATGTGAGTTCTGGGTATGAATGTATAAGGATGTGTATACTGTGTATGTGTGTGTAAGTGTGTGCGTGTGAGAGTGTGTGCAGTCGTGTGCTCACCCAGCACATGCTGCTGAAGGACGCTCCTCAGCTCCTCCTCAGACAGGAAGGCGCAGAGCTCCCCGACGCAGCCGGCCGAGGACATGCGCGTGGCGTCCTGCGGGGAGCACAAGCGCGCAGTCAGGCGCAGTCAGACTCAGTCAGGCGCAGTCAGACGCAGGCAGACACAGTCAGGCACAGTCAGGCACAGTCAGACGCAGGCAGACGCAGTCAGGCACAGTCAGACGCAGTCAGACGCAGGCAGACGCAGTCAGGCGCAGTCAGGCGCAGGCAGACGCAGGCAGGCACAGTCAGACGCAGGCAGACGCAGTCAGACGCAGTCAGACTCAGTCAGGCGCAGTCAGACGCAGGCAGACGCAGTCAGACGCAGGCAGACGCAGTCAGACGCAGGCAGACGCAGGCAGACGCAGTCAGACGCAGGCAGACGCAGGCAGACGCAGGCAGACGCAGGCAGACGCAGGCGCTGCAGCGAGCGCCCGGGCCACGTCCCTCATGCGCTGCAGGATCCGAGCGCGCCCCCCTCACAAAGCCACATCCTGCCCAGAGCTCAGAGTCTGTCGGGCAGGATGTCAAGTGGAGACTGATCGCCACGGAAACAAAGCCACACGCTCGTACAAACGCACAGCAGCAGAGTCCCTTTGATCTCTCATTACAGCTTCATTACCATGAAATTACACGCCCAGTGAACAAGACCAGCACTTATCACTCATTCATAGTTCTGTATTTTCTATTAGGAATAATTCATAACATTTTCACATGGAATGTCTGTAAGCAATTTAGGGCAGATGAAACCACACCAGTGTGGAGAACTCAAGTGCATTATTATGCAACAGAAGTACTGAGAAAAATGTCAGTAAAAAAAAAGAAAAAAAAAGAGCACTACACTTCCTGTCATGCGATCAGAACCATAACCTAAACGGTAGAGTGCAGACTGCAGGGGTGCACAGAAAAGTGCCACAGGATGTTCTGCAGAAGGGGCTGTAGGGAAATGGAGTCTAGTTTGTCAAACATTTGAAAAATCTAAAGCTCTGGATTCACCTCTAATTACGCTCTCTCTGTATGGTCTTATGTGACACTATGTCCATTGAACAAACTCAATTTTTCTTGACTTTCACACATCGTACCTCATCGTGTCCCAGCATGCCGAGCAACGTGGTGGTGATGTTCTTGCGAATGGCTGGATCGACCTTTGACCCCGCGCCCTGGATCACAAACCTCAAAGCTTGTAGCATGGTTTCCCTGAGAGAGAGTGGAAATGGAAATCATAAAACAGACTAGCAAGCACAGCTCTGTCTGCACAATAAGAAACAATGCAGCTTTAACACTGCCAGAGCCAGCTACCAGCTAGCACCGCTACAAGGGCGGCGTGCGGTCAGGGCAGCCTGTGTGGTTGAGAGAAAACCACTCTTGCGCAAAACCTTCAGGGTTTCTACCCGCTCCCGTAAAGCACGTGCTGAGGGGGCCGGCCCCCCGCGGTTGACCTTTGACCTGGGCCTACCTGACGCCGGCGTCCTCGGCGTTGCGGATGGCGGCCAGCTGCTCAGTGAAGAGCGGGTCCACCTTGCTGTGGATGGACACCAGCTGGCCCAGCGCCTCGGCCGCCCGCAGCCTGACCGCCCGGCTCGTGTCCTGCAGGGCCTTCAGGAAGGTGGTCTGGAGCTGCGGCAGGAAGGGCTTCAGAGCCATGCCCACCTGGGGGAGGAGCAGCACAGACACAGAGCGTTAATACTGAGGGGGGGGGGGGGGGGGGGGGAGGGAGGGAAGAAGGAGGGAGAGAGGAGGGAGGGGGGAGAAAGAGAAAGAGAGACGGGGAGGGGTGGGGAGATAGGGAGGGAGAGGGAGAGGGAGGGAAATGGGAAAGAGAGAGAATAAAAGGAGAGCGGGAGGAAGAGACCCACCTTAGCCAGGAGCAGGGTGAGAGTCTCCAGCAGTGCGGTTTTGACGGTCCAGGAGAATCGGTCTCCCAGGATACGGATGAGGGGCCCGGTGATGTTGACCACGGAGGGCCTGAGGGCCTCGGGCGAGGTCAGCTTGATGACCCCTCCCAGCGCCCGCGCCGCCTCCTCCTTCTGCTCAGGGCTGCCCGTCAGCACGCCCTCTCTCAGCACCGGCAGGATGCAGGTCACGCCCTGACAGGCACAGCACAGACAAGGGCTCAGGCAGCTGTGCGGACGCCTCTGCCGGGACCTCAACTGTGTTCTTGTGGTCAGAGTGTGCTCTTATGGTCAGTGTGTGCTCTGAAGTGTGTTCTTCTGGTCAGTGTGTGTAAAGTGTCTTCTTTTTGTCAGTGTGTGCTCTAAAGGGTGTCCTTTTGGTCAGTGTGTGCTCTAAAGTGTGTTCTTATGGTCAGTGTGTGCTCTAAAGTGTGTTCTTATGGTCAGCGTGTGCTCTGAAGCGTGCTCTTACAGCCACAGTGTACTCCGAAGCGTGCTCTTATGGTCAGTGTGTGCTCTGAAGTGTGCTCTCATGGTCAGAGACTCACCTTCTTAGGCAGGCAGAAGCCGGGCAGATGCTGTCCCTTAGCCTCGGCGCCCGCTGAGCGGATGTCTCTGTGCAGGTCGTCGATCAGAGCCAGCTGGCTGCCCGCGTCCAACTTCTGCTCATAAAGCCACACACACAAGCTGGGTCAGCCTCACTCCTTACTCTCAACATGCAAGCATACACACGCACACGCGCACACACACGCACACACACACACACACACGCGCACACACACGCGCACACACACGCGCACACACACGCGCACATGCACAAGCTGGGTCAGCCTCACTCTACTCTCAACATGCAAACCTACACACACACGCACACACACACACAAAAAACCACACAGACAGACACACGCACGCACACACACACACATGCATGCACTCTGGAGAAAGCCGGAGTTACTATTCTTAAGACACGCATACCAAAACATGTCTACTTAACTCACTCCTCTCGAAGACACCGACACTCGCGCACACACACACACACACCTGACATACTGGCTGCTCATTTAATGAACGCATGACTAATGAATGAATGGGACTTCAAAGATCCCCTCGGGCTGTATTGATTTGCCTCAGGCAGCACTACAGTTTGAATAATGCAAGAACAACCCAGCGAGCCAGACACAGAAATATCAAACCCGGAATTCTGAAAACAGCACGCTGCTCATTATGTGTGTAAGCGATATACTTAGCGTGCACTCAAATAGTTCCACAACGTCAACATACGATACGGCAATTTGGGAAACCGAAAAACGAATTGATTTACGTGGCTCACGTTAGCTTATCCTAAATACAAACACACAGACTCTCTGGCCAGAAAATAGTAATAGTAATAATTCAACAGAGCAGATGTGCTTGCACACAATACAAGCGCGTCGGATCCGATGAACACTGAACATTCGGCCAGCACCAGGGGGATCATAATTCTGTAATTTGTAATCTTTGAAAAGGATAACATAACACTGCACTGAGGAAGGAACGTCTCGGCCCCTCTGTGGAGCATGCTAGCGCTAAAAGCGTTCTGTACCGCTCTGCATCACCTCTGTGGAGCATGCTAGCGCTAAAAGCGTTCTGTACCGCTCTGCATCACCTCTGTGGAGCATGCTAGCGCTAAAAGCGTTCTGTACCGCTCTGCATCACCTCTGTGGAGCATGCTAGCGCTAAAAGCGTTCTGTACCGCTCTGCATCACCTCTGTGGAGCATGCTAGCGCTAAAAGCGTTCTGTACCGCTTGCACCACCTCTGTGGAGCATGCTAGCGCTAAAAGCGTTCTGTACCGCTCTGTGTCACCTCTGTGGAGCATGCTAGCGCTAAAAGCGTTCTGTACCGCTCTGCATCACCTCTGTGGAGCATGCTAGCGCTAAAAGCGTTCTGTACCGCTCTGTGTCACCTCTGTGGAGCATGCTAGCGCTAAAAGCGTTCTGTACCGCTCTGTGTCACCTCTGTGGAGCATGCTAGCGCTAAAAGCGTTCTGTACCGCTCTGCATCACCTCTGTGGAGCATGCTAGCGCTAAAAGCGTTCTGTACCGCTCTGCATCACCTCTGTGGAGCATGCTAGCGCTAAAAGCGTTCTGTACCGCTCTGCATCACCTCTGTGGAGCATGCTAGCGCTAAAAGCGTTCTGTACCGCTCTGTGTCACCTCTGTGGAGCATGCTAGCGCTAAAAGCGTTCTGTACCGCTCTGTGTCACCTCTGTGGAGCATGCTAGCGCTAAAAGCGTTCTGTACCGCTCTGTGTCACCTCTGTGGAGCACGCTAGCGCTAAAAGCGTTCTGTACCGCTCTGTGTCACCTCTGTGGAGCATGCTAGCGCTAAAAGCGTTCTGTACCGCTCTGTGTCACCTCTGTGGAGCATGCTAGCGCTAAAAGCGTTCTGTACCGCTCTGTGTCACCTCTGTGGAGCACGCTAGCGCTAAAAGCGTTCTGTACCGCTCTGTGTCACCTCTGTGGACTGGATGCAGATGGTTCCACATCATTCAACAGCACTTCAGGTTTCCATTCAATTTTGCATTCAACCTTCCCACCAATCAAGGTGTCTGCTTCTGCCAGACTGGATCCCTGAAGTGCATGAGCGAACATGCTGGTCAGACGTAACACCTGTCGCTAGCGTTACGAGCTGTGTTAGGAGCGGCGCTAGCTCCCCGCGGCGCGCTAACCTTGGTGATGGAGTTGATGGTGTCCCAGCTCTGCTGCAGCACCTCGGGGTTGGCGTCGTTGAGCAGGCGTATGAGGCCCGACAGAAGGGTGCGGGTGTGGGCGCTGTAGTCCAGCCGCGTGCGGGCGAAGTAGGCGTTGAGGATGGTGACCGAGGCCTGCCGCAGGCCCGGGTCCGAGCCGCGCGTGGCCTCCAGCAGGTCCTCGATGATGATTCGCTGGCCGGCCTCGTCGTCCACGGACAGGATGACAGTCTGGCAGCTGCACAGCTCCTGTGATGAGGGGAGAGGGGAGGGACCCCGCTGCTTAACACGCCCACAAAGAGCAAACCACAAAGCCCTCATTGGCTGATCCCGCCCCATTGGGTTTGTGTGCGCAGTGACACCCGCTTGCAACAACGGCCAATCCTGGTGCTCCATTTACAGAGCAATGACATAAGGCTTGGCAGGGCTAGAAAGTGCATAAATATACCTAACGTGAAACATGCATTTGTCTAAATGGAGTTTAATGCAGAATTGTCCATCGGCCTTAAAGTTGTAGAATTGTCTAGGCGGGGTCTGTAGGTGTGGGTGTGGCCCTGGCTCTCACCTGCTGTCCCTCCTCGGTGCCCAGCTTGCCCTTGAGGGAGGACAGGAGGGCGGGCAGGATGACGCCCAGGTGGCGCGTCAGGGCGTCGCCCGCCACCGCCGACAGGAAGGCCAGGACGCGCGTGTTGACCGGGGGGGCCGTCAGCTGACAGAGAGAGAGAGAGAGACAGAGTTCACAAATCCAGCAGGGAAAAAAGAGTGCGCATCACAGCACCAGCCTGGCCCTCAGCACCAGACTGGCCCTCAGCACCAGACTGGCCCTCAGCACCAGCCTGGCCCTCAGCACCCGACTGGCCCTCAGCACCAGCCTGGCCCTCAGCACCAGCCTGGCCCTCAGCACCAGCCTGGCCCTCAGCACCAGCCTGGCCCTCAGCACCAGCCTGGCCCTCAGCACCAGCCTGGCCCTCAGCACCCGCGGTCAGACTGACGGGCTCACCTTGGGCACCAGGTAAGGCAGCACAGAGCGGCTCTTCACCGCCATCACCTGCTTCAGTCCATCAAGGGCAAACTCTGCAGTCTCCTCATCATCCTGGGAATGCACAAAGGCATGTACAGTCACACACATTCTCACACACACACATATATATATATAAATAATATACTTATACAAATTCACACAAGCACACACAAATTTACCATCCTCATGGTCTTCCAATAGAACATAAGCATTCAATTTTACCACCCGAATCTGTGGGCTCCATCTTAAACAAGGCTTGTTACCGCCATCATGCTGCTAATTTATTCTCATGGTCTTCCCATGCAACATAAGCATTCAATTTTACCACCCAAGTCTGCGTCTATAGTGCCGCGCACTGCAGACGATGGGCCAGTGGGGTTTCTCAGCGCAGCGCCCCCTACAGGCGCCCTCCTCTCTCACCAGCTGGCGGAGCAGGGCGGGCAGGATGTCGTCTAGCGCCTGGTGGCCGATGGTGGCGTGCAGCTGCTCGAAGGTTTTGGCGGCGGCCTCCCGCACCTCCTCCAGGGGGTCGCACAGCGCCTTGCGCACCGTGGGCACCAGGGACTCGGAGAACACCAGCACCTGCGGGACAAGCTCGTCAGCGCGGGCGGCCTTCAGTGTGCCGGCCTCTAGACCACCGCTGGGCTCCAGTTCATTAAATATGCGCGCTACACATTCACAACTTTAGGACAAACTGCGCGAACATCAAACTACACTTGTGGTGCATCTGCACAAAAGGGCAACCAAATCTGTTCAGAGCACAGCCACAAAATTATCGTGTCAGCGAGGTCCATTTTAACAGATCAATATCAAAATTGTGGAATCCATGGGACAATTTACACAATTCCCAGTTACTGACATCACTTGTGGTTTTTGTACAGTAAACCTGGCCATATGAATCGAGCATATATGAAAAGGTACATATATAGCCCCTTTACTGGGTGAACATGCAAGGGAGACTGTTATTCTCTCCAAGCCCTCCCTTGTGTAATGTGAGCAGCGATCCTGCACTGCAGCTCTGGTACGGTCAGTGGCGGCCGCGGCGGGCGACTGACCGCGTCCTTGCTGGTGGACTTCATGATCTCGCTCAGCCCGATGCACACGCCCTGCCGCTCGTCGCTCTTGTCCGAGCGCAGGCCCTCCTCCAGGATGGGGATGATTTCCGGAAGGATCTTCTCCCCGAGCTTCCGCACCAGGTCTCCAAGCGTCCGCGCCGCGATCTGAGACAGCGGACCGGGGGGTACAGAGTCAGCACAGAGACACAGATAAGACGTAGAGAGCACAGCATATTCAGATAGACAGATGTACAGGCAGACATACGAGCCTGACCAAGCTTTAAAGAAAGCGAAAGAAAGATAAAGGGGGAAAGAACTAAAACATTTAAGGCATTCACAACAAAGCTCAGCACTTTTAACCCTTTGAAGAGTAGGTTCCTTGGAATGTTTTTTTCAAAATTCTCAGTGTTCTAGAACTCCATTGCTTTCAATTACCCATGGTGACTGTGACATCAGCAGTAGAATGTTCAGTTAAGAACATTCTAATCACAAATTCATACTCTTATACCTTGAACACTGAACAGCACAGAGAGGGAGGGAGAGAGAGAGCACAGAAGAAGTGTGGGCGTTAGGGATCAGGTGGGGGCAGGTAGGGGGCATGCGGGGGCGACCGGGGACAGGTGGGGGCAGGCAGGGGCAGGTTGGGGAGGTTGGGGGCAGGTAGAGGCAGGTGGTTGGGGGTACCGTTCTCTTGTCGGGGCAGGTGGAGGCCAGGAAGCCCAGCAGCAGGGTGAAGAGGGTGGGCAGGATCTCGCGCAGGGTGCGGGGCGTGTTGGACACCACGATCTTCCACACGTGGAGGGAGGCCTGCCGCACCACCAGCTGGGTGTCGGAGCGGCCCATGTACAGGCCCGACAGGACCCGGTTCCTCCGCTCGGCGCCCAGAGCGCCGATGATCGCCTGCGCCGCCACGGGAACACCGAATTACATCCTCCCGCCAGGTTACACACCAACAACAACACACGCTACACACTGCACACTGCACACTGCACACTGCACACTGCACACTGCACACTGCACACTACACACTACACACTACACACTACACACACTCTAAGCATTCTCTACCTCCATGTATCTGAAAGCAAAATAGACTGGGTAGTTCTGCACCCCTGTAACATGCTGACTGAGGTTTGTAACTCAGTGATAAGACCTCAACAATGATTGTACATTCAAACACTCAGTGCTCATTACTTAGATATTTTCACACCCATCTCAAAGGCACCAATCTCTCGCATAAGGGGTGTGTCTGCATTAGTGTTAGAGGGGCACCTTGTTGGACTGCGCAGTGCCGAAGTTGTCGTCCTCAGAGGCCGTCTCTGTCGTCATCTTGCCTGTCACTCCAGAGATGTGGAAGAGCAGGTCGCCCAGCAGCTGCACCGAGCTGAACCTGAGAGGGACAGAGTCTGAGTGTGGCTGACAGACTGTGTGTGTGTGTGTGTGTATATTTATGTGAGGGGATGTGGTGTATGTGGAAATGTGTGAGGAGTGAGTCTGTATATATGCACAAGTGTATGTGTGTGCGTGTGCGGGTTTGTGCGTGTGCATATTTATGTGAGAAGATGTGGTATATGTGGACATGTGTGAGAGAGTGAGTGTGTGTATGTGTACATGTGTGTACGTGTGTGTAAGCGTGCCGCAGAGCGGTACCTGATCCTCCACAGGTCGTTGAACAGGCCCTGCTCCAGCTCGGGCAGCAGCAGGGCGATGGCGGTCTCGGCGTACATGCTGATGATGCGCTGGCCCGCGCGCAGCGCCGTGTCCCGCACGTACTCGTTCTCATCCGCCAGGGCCTGGGGCGAGCGAGAGAGGGGTTCAGACGGGGACACGAAAGAAACAGAAATTAAAGTTTAAAATGTAATCTAAATTCAAAGAGAAACATGGAAGAGGGGATTAAGAGTGTGAAGGACAGACAGAAAGACCATTTCTGTGCGTTTGCTGTACTCGACTGTACACAACTTTTGTAAGAAAACGCATTTACATCATGTGACAGGAAGCTGCGCTGAACAGAGGGAGAGGAAGAGCGGACAAAAGAGGGAAAAGGGAGAAAAGAGAGGGCCTACTTTCAGAATGCAGGGGATGATGGGGCCCACGTAGGGGGTGAACTTGTCCCCGAAGGTCAGGGGGAGGTAGATGAACATCATGATGTATCCGTCGCGCACGTGGGAGGCGATGTCCACCTTGCTGGCCGTCTGCACCACGTCCGGCATCAGCTTGTCCAGCTTCTCCACGCCCAGCCCCGCCATCACCTCAGCCAGCCCTGGGGAGGCCAACGCGGGCCGGTTAGCTCAGACCGTCGGGTAACGATGCCCTCTGCTGGCGGTCACGGGAACTGCAGGCGGGGCCTACCTTGCGCGGCGCCGGACCGATCCACGGAGCTCTGCTCGGAGGCCAGGGTCTCCATGAGCCAGGGCAGCAGGTCCTCGAAGCACGACTCGCCCATGCCCTTCACCATGGCTCCCAGGGCTTTGGCAGACACCGTGCGCACCTGGGGGAGGGCGGGACCATCGGCGTGTTAGCCCAATGAAGAGCAGGCTTTTCAGATTTTTTTTCCCCCCCGGTGTTCTAGAACTCCATTGCTTCAATCATCCTTTGTGATTGTTACATCATAATTGGAATGTTCCGTTAAGAACATTCTAATCGCATATTTGTGACCTAAAGGGTTAAATATGCAGCACATCCATGGATTTACCGGAATCCCACATCACAGCTTCCAGCTCTGTTTAAACACTACATCTCATTCAGAGGCTCGGATTACAGTAGCCGGTCACAGCAGCTCCCAGAGCGGGGGGTCATATGATCTGGACTGATGATGACATAATCTATAAGCAGCGAGGGAGTGAGAGAGAGAGAGAGACGGTGGCGTACAGACCTCAGGCACAGGGTCCAGCAGGGAGGCCTTGAGCCCTGGGATTACACTGGGCAGGTAGGGTGACAGGTCCTGTAGAGGAGAGAGGAGGAGGGTTTCACCAGAACCAAACAGACAATTCAAATACACAAGCATGCAATGAAATCATATACAGCACAGCTGCTAATGAACACAATGGTGTGATCTTCCATTTATGTGCTACTGTTGTCGTATATAAATGTTTTTGCAGTGTTTGGTTGTCTGTGCAGGCTGGCTGTACATGGACAGTAACCCGTTAGGGGGGAGGAGGGTGGGCGCACCTTCTGGTCGGTCAGGGAGTACATGTTGCCGATGATCTGGGCGGCCATCTTGCGGGTGTCGGTGGAGCGGTCCTGGAAGGCTCTCTGGACGATGGGCATGATGAGGGCGAGGGATGGGGCGTCGATGAAGTGGACGAACTTGGTGTCCAGCAGCGTCTGGAGGCAGTGGTGCGTCTTGCGGGACGGGTCGGTGAGCGCGTCCAGCAGGATGGGGGTGATGGCTGGGGGGGGGGGGGAGGGGGCAGAAAAACAGGAATGGTCACTCCCAGCTGGGGGGAGATGATTCACTCTCAGATGTGCTCAGGTCAGAGCTTCACAGCTGCAGACAATTCACCAATCCCCTGGACGGCAGTGAAAGCACACGGCTGCAGATTTATGTGGTGCAGGCAGAACTAATCGATTCAGAGCGGCTTTATTTTCCTCGTGGGGTAAACGACTCGCGGTGCGGCCTGCCTCCCGGGTGTGGGCTCCACCCCTGGTTTCCCAGCATGCCGCGGGGCGGCGGCGCTCTCACCCAGGATCTCGGGGTTGCGGATGACGGAGCCGATCTGCCGGAGGGCCTGCTGGCCGGCCTTCTGCACCTTGACGTGGGAGTCGGTCAGCACCTCCGTCAGCTTGGGCACGATGCTGGGCAGGCAGGAGGACAGCTGCTTGGGGGCGCAGTACGCCATGGCGCCCAGGAGCTCCACCGAGCCTGCGGGGCGAGCGCAAGGGGGGGGGGGGGAGGGTTAGGGACGGCTCGAAAGCAGCGAGAGGAGCTTGTTTAACCTGGCCCTAATGGTG
Source organism: Anguilla rostrata (assembly GCF_018555375.3). Classification (NCBI taxonomy): domain Eukaryota; kingdom Metazoa; phylum Chordata; class Actinopteri; order Anguilliformes; family Anguillidae; genus Anguilla; species Anguilla rostrata. Next base: position 12,381,406 of record NC_057942.1, on the reverse strand, counting down.
GAGCTGAGTGAGGGGTCTTAGCTGACTCTGGTGGTGTTGAGGCAGTGTGAGGGGTCTTAGCTGACTGGTGGTGTTGGGGAAGTGTAAGGGGTCTATGTTGACTCTGGTGGTGTTCAGGCAGTGTGAGAGGACTCAGCTGACCGTGGTGGTGCTGAGACAGCGTGAGGGATCTTTGTTGACTCTGGTGGTGTTGGAGCTGCATGAGGGGTCTAGGTTGACTGGTGCTGTTGGGGCAGTATGAGAGGTCGAAGCTGATTCGGGTAGTGTTGAGGCAGTGTGAGGGGTCTAAGCTGATTCGGGTGGTGTTGAGGCAGTGTGAGGGGCCTGTAGCAGTTCCCTCACCAGCCTTGGTTCTCCAGGACTCCTCCTCCAGGGCCACCAGCAGGGAGGGGAGCACCAGCTTCACCCCGTGAGCACTCAGGTTCCTCATCACCGCCTTGGCACAGTCATCAGCCGCCTGGGGAAGCAGGAGAGAACGCCCACATGATGAAGTGCACAGGCTTGTGTGTGTGTGTGTGTGTGTGTGTGTGTGTGTGTGTGAGTGTGTGAGTGTGTGAGTGTGTGTGAGTGTGTGTGTGTGTGAGTGTGTGAGGTGGTGTATGGTGTGTGTGGTGGTGTAGAGTGTAGTGTTTGTGTGGTGTTGTGTGTGTGTGTGTGACTGTGTGGTGTGCGCATGAGTGTGTGTGTGTGTGTCTGTGACTGTGTGGTGTGCGCATCAGTGTGTGTGTGTGTATGTATATAAGTGTGTCTGTGTGTGGTGTGTACACAGAATGAGCCTCACCTCTCTCACATACTGGTTTCCGTCTCCGAAGCAGAGCAGCAGGTGGGGCAGGACGTGCACCACGTAGGGCTCAAAGAGCTTCCCCAGCATGTTACACAGCATCTCAAAGGCAAACAGGGCCCCTGTGGGGAGGAACAACACGCATTAGAGATAAAAGAGCAGGGCTTTACACAGACACACACACACACACGTCAGTGCTGTAGAGTAGGGCTTTACACACACACACACACGCGTCAGTGCTGTAGAGTAGGGCTTTACACACACACAGAGTTACACACACCCCGTTACAGTGCTACAGAGCAGGGCTTTACACACACACGCACACATGCGCACGTACGCACTTTACAAAACGAAACAGACACGGGTGCAGTAACCAGCACCAGCTGGCACCAGCACAAACAGACCGAGAGAGTGGCAGACACACACAGAGAGATACTGGCAGAAACACAGAGACAGAGATACAGCAACAAACAGAAAGAGCTCAGGCATGAACACAAAAACACGAAGGAGAAAAACAAATGAGGACAAGCATAAGGAAACAACGAGAAGCCCCTCCCCCACGGGAAGCCCCTCCCCCGTGACTGACCCTCTCGGCGCCTGAAGTTCTTCTTGTCCTGGATGGCGTCGGTCAGCGTGGTCATGATGTCCTGCTGCTTGAGCGCCAGGATGCCCAGGCCCTTGACCAGGCCCGCCAGCCCGTAGGCCGCGCCCTTGCGCTCCGCGTACTTGTCGCTCTCCAGCAGCAGCAGCAGGAGGTTCTGGACCATCCCCCCCGCGTCCTCCTTAATGGCGGGCACCAGCGGGGGCAGGCAGCCCGCCACGGACTCCTGGACCTGAGGGAAGGAGGGGGAGACACAGGGAGAGAGAGGGAGTTACTTCCACTTTTAAACCAACCCAAAAATACCTTCACAACAAACAGGACAAACACAACAGAAATCACTTATCAGGCCATTTTCCTTCAGGGAAGAAAGAGAGAGAAAGAAAGAGGGTCAGAGGAGAAGTCACCTGTGTCCATTCTGACCAATCGGAGTCATAAGACGAGGAGAGGTAGGGTGAGCGATTCACTGAGGGGAGTGGACAGAGGGTGAGAGAGGCTGAGGATTGGCCAGCGTAGAGAGGAGGGGGGCGGAGATCGGGCGTGTACCTGCTGAGAGGGCGTGGACAGGGCTGCGATGAGCTTGCCCACGATGGGCTTGACTTTGGGGTCGCTCTTGTCCAAATGCTTGGCCAGCGAGCCCATGAGGATGACCACGCTCTGGCGGACCGAGTCGTAGGTGGCGTCCTGGGGAGCGTCCTTCAGGAACTCCTCAAACACGGGCAGCAGGGAGCTCACGTTGTCCTGAAACACAAAATGTAGCCATTTACTACACCCCTACTGGAGCATACTACACCCCTACTGGAGCATACTACACCCCTACTGCAGCATACTACACCCCTACTGGAGCATACTACACCTCTACTGGAGCATACTGCATCCCTACTGGAGCATACTGCATCCCTACTGGAGCATACTACACCCCTACTGGAGCATACTGCACCCCTACAGGAGCATACTACACCCCTACTGGAGCATACTGCACCCCTACTGGAGCATACTGCATCCCTACTGGAGCATACTGCACCCCTACTGGAGCATACTGCATCCCTATGGAGCATACACACCCTACTGGAGCATACTGATCCTACTGCAGCATACTACACCTCTACTGGAGCATACTGCATCCCTACTGGAGCATACTGCACCCCTACTGGAGCATACTGCATCCCTACTGGAGCATACTACACCCCTACTGGAGCATACTGCATCCCTACTGCAGCATACTACCCCTATGGAGCATACTACACCCTATGGAGCATTACTACACCCTACTTGAGCATAGAGCTATACACCTATGGAGCATACTACACCCCTACTGGAGCATACTACAACCCCACTGGAGCATACTGCACCCCTACTGGAGCAAGGGCGTGGATGCTTGTGTGCGAGTTTCACAAGCAAGCCAGCTTCACAGACACAAGGCTTAAAATGACATGGTACTGTACATTTACATATGCAGTAAAATCAGCAGTGTGGAGGCGGGGCTGGGGGCAGTGTGGAGGCGGGGCAGGGGTAGTGGAGAGGCGGGCCAGGGGCAGGGGCAGTGTGGAGGCGGGGCTGGGGGCAGTGTGGAGGCAGGGCAGGGGTAGTGGAGAGGTGGGCCAGGGGCAGTGTGAAGGCGGGCCAGGGGCAGAGGAGGCGTGTCCTACCTTGCCGTGGGTGTTGAGGGCGGACAGCGCAGCGTCCAGCATGCAGCGCCGCACCTCAGGGTGCCGGTCGTTCAGGGCGTCGGGGACGAAGAACAGGAAGAGGGGCGTGACCTCAGACTCGTCCAGGTACTGGGACAGCTTGTTCAGCGCCAGGGCGATGCCACACCTGCAAACAGAGGGCACTCAAAGATGACTAAAACTGAAGGGTCGCATTAAACTGCGAAATTTCAGACTGGGTTGTATTATAACAAAAGGAGAATACAAAAACAGTAAGAAAAACCCTTAAAGAGATGACAAATTTTGTTTGTTTGAATGTTTGTATTCCACAGAAGTTTAGGTACTGCATGTAATCACTGCTATATTATAAATTTGCCCTAAAATATTTTCTAATTTTCAAATCACTTGCATTGATTTCCAGAGCAATTTATTACCAACAATATATAATACAATACGTTTTACTTCATTTCTTTCCTTCCTTCTCAACATGTGAAAATTTTAAACTTATTACTTATTGACTCAGCAGATGTAGGCAACATCCATCAAGCCAGCAACAGCACTCAAACAGTGCACTTACCACCGAGCAGCTCTGGTATGGCAGCTGTGCATAAAATGACCCAAACAGGGTAGTGTTGTGGGGCTCGCTATTCACGAGGCGTGTGGACACTTCACAGCATCAGACACCATTATGGATAATGGATTACGTGCTGAAGTGACAGCTTTGTGAACACCACAGTGTTTGTGCTCCCCCTCAATTCAAACAAAAAATGCTGGATTGCTGTAGATAAATATATATCGCAAACTTAGTGTTTTAATTATGCACCAGCATCTTAAAAACCATCAACTCCACTTCAAAATAATGAAATGTGTAACTTAACATCAACACAATTAGCACCCTGCAAGCACTTAGCCGGGCAGCAACCATACTTATCACTGATTAATATTGTGAGTCATCCCTCACTACTGATCATTTCTAAAGCACACATCAGTCCACCTTTCATCAGTGCAGAATAGCTCTTAGCATTTACCTGGCTTCCCACTGGTCGGGCGGGGCTTCTGAAATGACTCGTCCCAGGGCATCCAGAACAGGAGGGGGCCTCTGCCAAAGCAAAAAAGCACAAACTGTCACAAACTGAAGGATGCAGTACCTGCTTGTCTCTTAAAATGGGCACACATGTACGTATCACGTCTGCGCAGTAGAATTCAGCAGAAAATACCAAAAGAACGAGAGGAACAGAGCAGTAAGGATAAAAGCGGTCCTCAGCCGACCTTCAGGCCCGTAATGGTGAGTGCATCGGTGGCTGTGCCCCGGGGCTGCTGGGATACTCACGTAGAGCTTCTGGTGGTAGAGCTGGGTGAGCTGGCCGAGCGCGGCGGGCGCCTGGCCACGGTACTGGCTGACGGCGCTGGACAGGGCCTCGGCCCCGGCGGAGCGCACCGCCTCCTCGTGGTGCGTCACGTCCCCGATCAGCAGCGCGCACAGCTCCGGCACCAGCTCCAGGCACAGGGACTCCCACAGCCTGCGGGACGGGGGGGGGAGGAGCCGCGCGGTCACCCGCGGTTACACAGCGGCACGGTCACCCGCGGTTACACAGCGGCACGGTCACCCGCGGCTACGAGCTAGAACTACACGGCACCAGCTCCAGGACACAGGGTACCCACAGTCCGTGGTAGGCGGGCGAGGCAGGCCCCGCGGCTACGCAGAGAGCCGCGGTCACCGCGGTACGGCAGGCAGAGACCGCGGTCACCCGTTCGGCAGGCAGAGCCACGGTCACCCGCGGCTACGGCAGGGCTAGAGACCGCGGTCACCCACGGTTACGGCAGGGCTAGAGACCGTCACCGGTACGCAGGCTAGAGACACAGTCACACGGCAGGGAGGCTACGGTAACGCAACCCTGTATGCTCACTTCAGCGCACTGGGCTCAGCTACAGTACTGCTAACTAGGTACGGTGAAATGCTACATAGGATGGAATGAAAGCTATGGCTAGCCTAGCTGCATGTAACTTGGGCCAAATGCACTCCTGAACCCATGGAGGAAGTTATAGCATAGGACAGGTTTGAGACTGGCCAGTCTGGATTGGGAGTGAAGGTAAAAATGGAACTGATAAAAAGATGATCTTAATGAAAAGCAGAACACATAAAACTGGTAAGTATTGCTCGTGCGTGTATGAAGCAGGCAGACCTGGGTCAAATACGTGTTTGTTTCAAATTCAGAATTTTCGGTGCTCTATTGATCTTGCCTGGTGTAATTGAGACTGCCAGTATGACCAGAAGGAGGGGTTTTGCACTTTTTGAGAGTCTTTCATTGGTTGGAATACACTTTCATTGGAATACACCAGACAAGATCACTAAAGCGTAGAAAAGTATTAGAATCTAAAAAGAAATGCGTATTTGCCGCAGGTCTGAAAGCAGGTTTGGTTCTCCCCCCGGTCCCGCCAGGCGCCACTCACTTCTCGGCCAGCGCCCGGCCCTCCTCCTCCACGTCGAAGCGCGCCACCCACAGCCTGCGCAGCACGCTGAGGCCGCTGGCGTCCACGGGGTCCGTGGGCAGCGCCAGCTCCAGCTCCAACAGCCCCTGTGGGGGGGGAGGAGAGCAAGAGGGTTTTTTCCGAAACTTAGCTTCACTTATAACAGCCTCCGTCACAGAAAAAAAACAAAACCGCCCTCTCCAAACAGCTCACCCTCAGGGCGGCGTCCCGCACGGAGAAGCAGGGGGCCAGCAGCGCCTCCAGCAGGACGTCGATCTCCGGCTGCTCCGCCAGGGCGCACCCGGGATTGCCCCCCGCGCTGGCGCACAGGTCGGTGAGGCAGCGAGAGGCCAGGACCTGAGGCAAACACACCATGCCTTACTGCAGAGAACGGGCCGACCGCTCAGCACATCCAGGGACTACAATACACACCATAATAATCAACAACACCATGCCTTACTGCAGAGAAGGGGCCGACCGCTCAGCACATCCAGGGACTACAATACACACCATAATAATCAACAACACCATGCCTGGGGGACCTAATGAGTCTTTTTTAAAGGTATTGACAGACAAAACTTTTTCCAAGTTCCCATAACTACAATATTTCCTAAATAACAAGCATATACACATATATGTGTACAATATAGAGGCGTTTCTCAAATAAGCTAAGCCGTTATTTTTTTACCCTGTCAGTGATGGGTGGCCAAGCTGTCGCAGGCTGTCACAGTTCTTGATAGATCTGAAATTTTTTGCTTTCCCATGGTAGGCCACATTTGGCCACCGGCTAGCTTAGCTAGCACGATAGCCCTGCTATAAACCGAGATGCATGCGCACACATTACAGCACGTGTGCTAGGCGCCATTCCAGTACCTGCAGGCGGGGGGCGCCGGTGGAAATGACTCTGGTGAGCAGCAGCAGCATGTTGACGCGAGGGAGCAGCTCTGGGCCGTGCTGACGGAGACGAGGCAGACAGAGAGAGCGTTTAGCTCAGGGGATCAGCGCAGGAACAAAGGGCTCAGTTTTGGGGGCGGTGGGGGGCGTACCTCGTCGATGAGCACGTCGGGGTTGTCGCCCTGGGCGCGGAGCTGAGCGTGCTCGTTGATGACCAGCAGGGCCTGGACCAGCATGGCCTCGGCCTCCTCGCCGGTGCCGGGCGGCTGGTTGAGCACGGCGTGCAGCAGGGGGAAGCAGAAGGAGAAGGCGGGGGCCGAGAGGGGCCGGACGTCTGCCACGGGGGGGAGGGAGGGAGGGAGAGAGAGAGAGAGAGAGAGAGAGAGAGAGAGAGAGGGAGGGAGAGAGAGAGAGTTCAGCCAAACATGCTGCCTGACCATTTCCCGCTTCCTCCTGCCTCTGCCTCCAGGGACGGCCTCTCAGTCTCTGTGCTTGTGAATATTTATGAGGGGACCCACCCACAACATTCCAATTCTTATTGATTGACAGCCACCAAGATTCTACACTTACTGTAATATCAATGAGAGCTCTGGAACTCATGGTCCCACAACCAATTAATATTTGTCACTTGTTGCCATACAGCAGGGCAGAACTTTAAACACCAGGCACGGAAAGAACAATATCCCATGAGTCACGGCCGTTAAAACCCATAATCTGGGTTTGTTTGTTGTTACTAACTTCCTACACGTCACGCCCGCTCGTTTCGCCACTGAGCACGCTCAGTCCGCGTGCTGTGTTCAGGCAGCCGCGGCGGCACTCACCGGCCTTGCTCTCGCGCTGCGGCACGGTGTGGGCGTGCAGCAGCTGGACGGTGCGCTGGGTGGCCACGCCCAGGTCCTCCTCGTCCCACGCCGGGTCCAGGCCGCACTCGGGCTTCAGCAGACGCAGGGTCACCTGACCCACCAGCACACCTGAGCACAGGGCAGTGAGGGGAAGGGCCAGCCACTCATTAAACGCTTTAGAGTTACAACATGCTAATGCTACATGTTTCTGACCCCTCGTCTTCCACAGATATTGTGTTACATTGAATTCGTGTGTAAATGATTGTATATACGCACACTCATTTTTATATATATGTAAAAAGTAATTGCAGTGTTATTACACAGCTTAAAACCTAATCTTCCCAGTGACCTGAATAAGTAATATTTCATTTCTTTTATGTAGGCCCGAGAGAGGGAAAAAAACGCAAGTGCGGAGGAGAAAAACAGGTAGAACAAGGGAAAGAAGGGAGGAGAGCGAGGGAAGGGAACAGAGAGAGAGAGCCCAGGGCGAGACCGGGTTCGGGACGGGCTCCGGGCGCGCTCAGTGCGTACCCAGGTGGCGCAGCTCCGGGGGCATGAGGCAGACCCCGATGTCCAGGAAGAGCTGGCACAGGCGCGGGGCGGCCAGGGGCGACTGCAGCAGCGGCATGGTCACCTGCAGCACCCCGGGCAGCTGCCAGGACAGGCGCTGGGGCCTGCGGCTCAACAGCGCCTCCAGCAGGCCGACCGCGCGCTGCACCTCCGAGTCCAGCTGAGGGGGGAGGAGACAAGGACCGTTACTGATCAACACTGGTCATGTGATCTCTGCAGGTGGGGGAGGGGAAGGGAAGAACAGAACGGTAGTTCGGAAAATGAGCTACAGCCACCCTGGCTCCCCTTAACCCCTTAACCGTGGAACCCATTTCTGAAATAAGCTGCATTTGAAATGAAATATAGAGCGGAAGGTGTCTATGTATGTGTATTTACTACACTGGTTGTGTGTGTGTGTTTGTGTGTGTGTGTGTGCGCAAGTGCGTGAGTGAGTGTGTGAGCACGTGTGCGAGTGTGTGTGTGTGAGCACGTGTGTGTGTGTGTGTAACAGTACAGCACTACAGTGTGCCGATAGGTGCAGTCGTACCCCCAGCAGTCTCTTGCGGATGGCGCCCTCCTTCTCAAGCTGGTTCTGCATCAGCTCCTTCTGTTTGCTGGTCAGCTGCAGCTCCTCTTTGATTCCTTTCTTCTTCTTAATCTCCTGAAATAAAGCCAGGCACGCAAACACATAGCTGGTTCAGCTAGGCCTCATCAGGGCCTCAAAGACCGTCTATACGCACCAGATGGTCAGCTCTCTGTACTTAACACTGAAGATTTGGTCTGTCCGTGAATATCAAAGATTTTTAATTTGCTGCTTCACTTTAGGACCTCACTGCACCTTAATGGCAAAACAGAAGCCGGTTGATAGAGCACTGAGAATAAACGTACGCGAGGACAGAAGAAATGCTGAAGATAAGCAGCTGGATTTAACATGAAGCACCTATGACTTCACCGCATCAGGGCGGTGCAGAGCTGGAGAGAGAGAGAGAGAGAGGACTGGAGGAGGGGGGGGGCCTCACCTGCTGGAGCTCCAGCTCGATGATCTGCTCTTTGAAGGAGTAGGCCTTGTTCTCCCTCTTCAGGTTGCCTATCTTTGTGCTCTCCTGCTGGGCACTGCAGGGAGGGGGGCCAAGCAGGAACAGCCATGAGAGGCAGAACAGCTATTTTTGATTGCGATTGGTAGACGCCATTAAGGGTTCATTTGACACAACTGCACAAACAGAGTTAAGGCAGGTGTGATATATGTGCTATTTTGCACTTATGCGTTTGAGAATAAAAAAATGTGCACCAATGTGAGTAATAAAAAAAGGTATTACTTTAAGTGCAGTGTGTGGGGCTTTTTGCAACGTAAGTTACTTCTACAGCCCTATGCATCTGCCTAATTGGCATTTTACCAGGCTCGGCGAGTTTAGCAATCCCTTGTGAGAAATATGCACGTTCGAAACTTTGTACTGGATGCAAAATTCAACCGTACAGAACCATGCCAACTAAATTAACATAAAATACCATCCATGCGACTTCTAGAACATTCCAAAGATCCTGCAAGCACTTTTACTTATTTTCCCCCCTTTCGTAGGGCGTGCCGTACCTCTGGATGATGCTCTTGTCGTACAGCTCGCCCTCGGGCGTGAGCATGATGGCGTACTCCTCGCGGGTCACCTGATTCAGGGCGGGGTTCCTCAGCCACTCCGTCACGCGCTCGGTCACGCGTGGGAGGAGCTTGCAGGGGGAGAGCACGGACAGGGCGGCCACAGCGTTGCGCACCGCCTGCAGGACACCGGAGGAACAGCACTTCCATTATTACTGTTGAGTCAGAGCACTGTGCTGCTGAAACAGGCTGACTCCAGTTCCTCATCCATCAGGAGTGACAGGCCGAGGTTACCCTGGTGACCGAAAACCTCACTCTGGGGAAAAGCCGTACCACCAGCTTATGTGAACACGGTGTGTGTGTGGGCGTGTGCATGTGTCAGTTTGTGAGTGTTTGTGTGTGTGTGTGTGTGTGTGTGTGCGTGCGGGTGTGCATGTGTCAGTTTGTGAGAGTGTGTGTTTGTGTGTGTGTGTGTGGGTGTGTGTGCATGTGTCAGTTTGTGAGAGTGTGTGTTTGTGTGTTTGTGTGTGTGTGTGTGTGTGTGTGTGTGTGTGTGTGTAAGGCTGTCCCTCTGACCTGATTGTCGCAGTTGTCGTCCAGCAGACGGGGCAGGATTGTGTCGAGGTGCTTGTCGATGAAGTCTGTGGCGTCCAGGTTCATGGACGACAGCAGAACCGGCCATAAGCCCAGCCGAGCAGCTTCTACACGGTGAGGGAGGAAGAGAAACAGAGGCTCTCAGCACAGACTGGCATTCTGTGTTAAAACCTGAGACTCGCTAGCAAACTGGGGTACAGACAGACGACAAACTGCTAGTACACAGAGGTACAGACAGACAAACCCAGACAGACAAACCACAAGTATACTGGGGCACAGACAGACATACAAACTGCTAGTATACAGGGGTACAGACAGACGGACAGACTGCCAGCATACAGGGATACAGACAGACGAACAGACTGCTTGTATCCAGCGGTACAGACAGACAGACAGATGGACAGAGTGCTAGTGTACAGGGGTGCAGACAGACAGACAGATGGACAGACGGCTAGTGTACAGGGGTGTAGACACAGACAGACCTATGGAGGGGTGGTGGGCCATGACGAGGACCTCGAGGGCCAGGCGCTCGGCCTCGGCCGCGTCGTTCTGCTGGCCCACCACGGAGCAGATGACGCAGAGCGCCTCCTTCAGGACGCGCGGGGGAGCGTAGGCCCGGCCCAGCTCCGTCAGCTCCCCCGCCTCCGACAGCAGCTGCTCCGGGGGCAACACCTGGGTAAAGGGGGGGGGGGGGGGTGGAGAAGAACAGCTGCTAAAGGAAAGGCCCTTTAAACATAAACCCAAATAGGAGGTTTATCTGCATTAGCAAGCATCAGCTAGAAAAAACTAATCTAAAGATACCCCAAAAAAAATACCTAGCCCATCCGTCATATATATATATATATATATATACTGCCTAATTTTCACCAGGCAACACCACAATTTGTTGGTTTGTACAGCAGTGTGCCCACAAAAGCAGTTTAGGTGCGAGATGTTCAAAATAAAATGATGTAATAGGCCGTATATTCATGCCTGTGTCTCCCTCACCTACTGACCTGACGGTATCTCTTACCCCTTCTGACCTGGCGGTATCTCTCACCTTGTGCGCGTTGATGACGGACCGCAGTTCTCCCAGAAGGCTAAGCGCCAGGCTGGACCCTCCCAGCGAGGAGAGCAGCTTCCTGACGGTGAGCTGCGCCTGTTTCCGCACGCGCCAGCTCCGTGACAACAGCACCACCACCACAGCGTGGTGGTACATCCTGACACACAAGAGACAAACGCGTTTTGGCAGTCTTTCTATACAAACTCACCAACTGAAAGTTTAAAACAGATAAAGACAGATCCACAGCACAGAGGTAAGAAGCTACACAGCACACACGCACAATGTTCACACACACACACACACTCACTGTGACTTGGAGCTGGTGAGCCGTTGGGAATGATCCAGGAAGAGCCTCTCACATAGCTGCAATACTGTACACAGGGCTGGAGAGAGAAGAGAGACATGAGTCACCTCACACAAGTGTGTGTGTGTGTGTGTGTGTATATATGCGTCTGTCTGTGTGTGTGTGTGTGTATATATGTGTCTGTGTGTGTGTATGTGTGTGTGTGTGTGCATGTGTGTCTGTCTGTCTGTGTGTGTGTTTGTGCGTGCGTGTGTGTGTATATGTGTCTGTGTGTGTGTGTGTATATGTGTCTGTGTGTGTGTGTGCGCATGTGTGTATGTCCCACCTTCTTCGCTGGCCTGAGAGAGGAACTTCTCTGTGGTGAAAAGCGGTTTCTTCTCATCCAGAATCAGATTCCACAGGACAGCCGCCTTCGCCTCTGGAACCCAACCACACATCTCAGCAGTCAGCAACCGCACACACATTACACATAAAACACAGCTAAATCCCCAGAACCCTCACTCACCCATCTGGGGGTCCAACAGGGACAGGCGACACAGCATGACAGAGGCCGCCACGCCCTCAGCCAGCAGAGCATGCTGGGAGTTCTGCGCAGCTGCCTTCTCTACAGTCTGTATCAGGAGGGGGATGAGATCGCAAGCCTGTCCCAGAGTATCACCTGTAGAGATTGAGAGGATGAAAAAGTCACAATTTAAATATAGTTACTATTAGTTCAAAATGACTGACTGACTCAGTAACTGATTGACCAACTCAGTGACAGCAGGCCTCTGACTGACCTCTGAAGGCGCCCAGTATGGCCTGCAGGTAGGCGTGGCGCACGAGCGAGGTGGAGACCTTCAGGCTGAAGGCCTTCTTCAGCCAGTCCAGCAGGGGGCGCGGCACCTCCGCGGTGAGCCTCCCGCTCCACTGGGACAGCATCGCCACGGCGTGCACCAGGGTCCCCTCGTGCACTGCGGAGGAGGGAGGGGCGACCCGAACGTGAGCGCGGCGAGGAAAAAACTGAGCCAATCACACACTCCGCCACTGCACCTTACCACCTGCTCCAAGAGCCACGACCCCAGAACATAACGAGCACGACTACAGCCAATGAGATTCAGCAAAGCCCCCCCATTCCATCGCAGGGACAGGAAGCGGGAGGGGCGGGAGGAAGAGTGTGAAACGCTACCTTCCTGCTGCAGGTAGGGGATGAAGAGCACGGTGACGGCGGAGCTGAGGGCCTGGCTGGAGGTGCCCGACACGGCGTGGTGACTGCAGCTGCCGATCCCTGCCGAGGACAAGCAGCCGCGCGGTTACCAGAGCGCTCAGCCTGAACACACACACACAGACCTTAACGCTCCCGCAGGGGCCAGTGTGACAAAGCAGGATGACTGAGTTAGCTGGATGACTGTGCCAAGGAAAACCCAGAACCATCCCAAATCGGGAACATGGACTCAAGCAAAATGAGCCGTTCCAGGTTTTACTTGGTGCAGTTATTCAGGAAACTCAGTAATCCCGCTTCAATAAGCAGGCCCCAGAGCTCTTTGTTCAGCTCCATACAGACTGCTGTTTGGCACCAAAATAACTCTGCGGTTATATACTGCTGCTCAGGCCTATTTCTATTTGGCTGTGCGTTTTACTGTGTGTTACACTGAAAGATAACTGATCATCCCTGATTATGCTAAACCAATTATTAGACAGGATACAAAGATTCTTATCACTGCTTTCCCGCTTTATGCTCAATCATAATGCTACTGTTTGTGTCATGCCTATGGCCTTCCTGCTGTGAATAAGAACACTGTTCAAACCAAGTAAATCAACGGTCATAAAAACAGGCCCTCAAAGATCAGTTGGAAAAAGCAGACACTGTACCTGACAGCACGCTCATCTTCTGGGCAAATCCTGTGAGCTTCCCCTCCGACCCTGCAACAGCAAACTATTTCAGGGCCAAAGGGAACATCGACTGCATAGAGAGATCATTGCTGCATTACACAGAGTGGATGTGTAGGGAGAGGTCTGGGCTTCGTCAGGCCGCGGACTCCCTGCGATGGCCCTGTCAGTGCCCCGCGTCTGCAGGACGCAGCAGTACGTTTCACTCCCGATAAAAACAGACCGAAACACCGTCAGCATGTGCACCCCGTGCAGCGGGGTCAAAGGTCGGACTTTGGGGCGGTTCAGTACATCTGCCAAGTCTGTGGGGGAAAAAACCTGCACTGGTGTGGAGGTGTGGGGTGAGGAGGAGGGGGTGACCTCTGACCTCCGAGGATGCCGAAGAGGTGCGTGACGAGGTCCTGCACGGCGCTGGGGTCGCTGCACTGCTGGGCCAGGTTCTGCAGGGCCTGCACGGCCAGCTCCATCAGCTGGGGGTTATTGGCCTTCAGCTGGCCTGAAACGCAGAGCAGCCCGGGTCAGGTTCCCACACGCTCAACGCTACGTCAACACACGCGCTCTCTCACACACACGCCCGCATTAGGGAATGATTCACTTACTGGCAATGCCCTTCCCAATATCCATGGCGTACTGGCTGAGGTCAAGGGTCACGGCCACCAGCAGGCAGGAAACGGCTGAAGGGACAGAGGGACGGACGTCACTCAGTAGGTGAGGAACACCGGGTCATGATACAGTGGAACAACCGAACACGTAAGCAACAACATGAAACGTAAAGAGCGGGTACACGGGGGGTTTCTGCAGCTTTCCAGATAGCAGTCTGACTGTTGAACACGGTGAGAGTGTGTGTGCATATGTATGCATGAGTATGTGTGTGTGTGTGTATGCGTGCACGTACAGTGAGCACCATAATTCATTGGACAGTGACACATTTTTGGTTATTTTGGTTCTGTACTCTAGCACTTTGAGTTTGAAAGGATACAATGACAATGAGGTTGAAGTGCAGACTGTCAGCTTTAATTTGAGGGTATTTTCATACATAGGCGTGTGTGCATATGTACGCATGATTATGTGTGTGTGTGTGCATGTGTGTGCATGTAACTGTGTTTATGCATGTGTGTGTATCCATGCGTGTATGTGTGTGCATGTGTGTGTATCCGTGCGTGTATGTGTGTGCATGAGTGAGTGAGTGATTGTGTGTGTGTGCATGAAGTGAGTGAGCGAGTGTGTGCGCGACTGAGTGTGTGTGCGTGAGTGAGTGTGTGTGTGTACATGCATGATTGTGTGTGTGTGTGTGTATATGCATGAGTGTGTGTGTGTGTGTGTGTATGCATGAGTGTGTGTGTGTGTATGCATGAGTGTGTGTGTGTGTGTGTATATGCATGTGGGGTGGTGATCATGAGTGTGTGTGTGTGTGTGTGTGTGTGTGTGTGTGTGTGTGTGTATGTGTAGTGTGGGGTGGTGTGGTAGTGTGAGTGTGTGTGTGCGTGTGTGTGTGTATATGCGTGAGTGTGCGTGAGTGTGTGTGTGTATGCGAGAGACTCACTCTGCATGGAGTTCTCCGGGCTGCGTAGCATGGCCTTCTGCAGGGCAGGCAGCAGCTGCTCCTTGAACTCGGGGTGGGAGACGTGCCGCAGAACAGAGCCGCTCCTCTCCTGCAGACACAACCCAGCTTCAGTACAGCCCACTTCACCAGCACAGCCTACCGCTGGAACATCTCTGACACAGTCAGCGTGCCTGCGTTTAAGCACGGCTCTGCCTGTGCTGGCTCGGCAGTGCAGACTCACCAGGATGTGCTGGTGTGGTCTGCTCTTGCTCATAAGGACAGACTTCAGGTACAGCTCTAGCATTGCACTCTGGGAACAGAAAACAAATAAACATAGCATCAGACAGTAAAGATGTTTGTGAATAGACAGACAGATAGATAGATAGTTGACGTTATTAATCCCTGGAGGGAAATTCAATTGTCATAGCAGCCAGATACAATGTGCTGGGTGGGGGCTTTTGTGAATTAGGGGTGCTTGTGGTAGTGTGCCTGTGTGCATGTACATAAGTGAGAGGGCATATCCTGCCATTGTCGGGCTTACCTTGTGTTTGTCGATGGTTTTCATGTCTTTCTGTGTCGTACAGAAGTCCACACACACGCCCAGCAGGGCCAGTGAGCAGGGGCTCTGGTCCAGACTGAGCAGGGTGCTCATGTATTCATCTGCCAGGCCTGCGTTCTGGAGAAACAACACAATTCTGAATTTATCAGAGCTCCCAAGCCCACAGCTGCTCTGTTTGACTCTCCACATTAGAGAGGTAGTTCATTTTACGCCGAGGCCAATAGAAAACAAACACTAAAACTGAAACATTATCTTTAAAAACTCTAGAAAGTGAGCTATCCCTTTAAGGGGCTGCAGAGCAGGGTGCTGGATGCTCCTGTACCCAGGGTGCAGCATGTCCAGTCCTGTATGGACCCACACAAGAGAACTTTCTCTTTTATTTGCCCTAAAGCCTGACGCTACAGCACGCTCACCTCTTTCCACAGCTGGTTGAGACTCTTGAGGACCGACGCGATAGCGGTACGTTGGGCACCCCCCACCACTTCTGCCAGCAACAGGCTCTGAACCTCCACCTGTGTGTGTGTGTGTGTGTGTGTGAGAGAGAGAGAAATAGAAAGGGAGAGGGAGAGAGAGAAGAATACATTTCTTATTGTAACAACCCTGGGGCATTTACACACCTCTACTTCTGACTGATCAACTAACTCTGGTCCCAAACTATATGCACATCAGATTCATTGTACTCATCTTGGCTCTATTACAGAAGTTACTAACCATGAAAAATAAAGTAAAAAACATTTCTTGCTAACTGGAGAAACGTGTACATTCCTAACATCCTAAAGCCAATTGTCAATATTTGGATGGAAAAAGAGAAAGAGCAAAGAGAGAGAGAGAGACAGAGAGAGAATGTGTACTTTGTTGAGCACTCCTCCATGAGATGTGCTTTTCACTCACCAGTTTCTTCCAGTTGGGCCCCTCCCGGGTCTCAGGGGTGGGGAAGACAGAGCGCACCAGCAGGCAGGTCCAGGACATGGCCATGGACGCCGCGGAGCCCGTGCTCTTACTGACCACGGGGAAAGGGAGGACATTTAAAATAAACACAGTGCTAAAAGCCCTGAATCCACAAAAGCGCACGCTGGTTGAATTACGACCCAGACTGCCCTGACTGTGCCAGTTTTACTGGGGGCTCAAATGCACTGAAAGCAAAGAGAACAATGTCATGAATCACTGGAAAGAGCAACGCTGCAGCCTCGCGCCTCCCTACCTGGGAACTCCGCTCTTGCTGACAACCCCGCTGTTGAGAAGCGCATGCAGGAGGCTGGTTGCCATGATGACGGGCTGGGAACCTGCCAGCAGGCCAATAACGGAGTGCATCGCCCTGCGGGACGCCGCATCTCTGCGAGAGAGAGGCAGGAGAGGCTGCGCTAGACTCCATACGCAATATGCCACGCACTCACGGAAAATACCAGCTTATACAAGACCATTTATAATGAAGGCCTGGTACATATACAGACGGTTTCATTCCTGTGTGCCATCTGTACTGTAAATGACCAGTGAGGGCTCAGAACCACACAGTCCCATCAATTCATCTTTTTAGAAGGAAAATAACAAAAACAAAGCACAACCAATCAATCTCATTCAGCATCAATTACAGTCCAGCTGGACTTGTCTCCTGTGCCAGGAGAACATGAAGCATTGAGAAATAAACTACTGTTCCATAATTTACAATCTGAAAAAACAGGAAACCCAATATCACAGCCTGTGTTAAAAGCCCTTAACAAGACCGAACGTGATGATGAAATATACGAACAACAATCTGAGGAATATCTTCAAAAATAAGCACATAACCATGTAAAATCAATGCTAGAATGCTTAGGAAATCAGAAATTGTTTGGGGCCCAAAAATAACAGCAAGAATTCCAGTGGCCATCTCTGCCTACTGACCTGTATCTGTGAAGAGTGAGGCAGAACAGCTTGCACAGGCCCTTGATGGCAGGCTCTGGCAGTTCTGCAGGTACAGAAAACACATCACCAACAGCAAAAGACACAGACATCCCAATGTTCTCCATCTTTTTCATTCAGTAACGAACATACCAAAGCCAATGTGGATCAAGTGATCTATCTAGCAACAGTTTCTCAAAAATACAGCATGTGAATCTCAGGTATAGCCCATTTGCATTAAAGCTAAAAAAACAACAAAAAAATGCTGCTCATATATGACTAATGCGCTAGTGTTAAGTTTCCTACACTACTAGGACTCATTTTAGAGTCTATTCTTGTAGATTCTGACACTTACCTTTTCCACTGACACACTCTTTCAGGTCATCTAGTATCTGTCTTCGTTCTCTCAAGCTAGCTGTGGTCACTTTCACAGCGAATCTCTTCAGGGTCTCTGAAACCTGAATAGGACAAGCGGATGGAATCCAAACATGCATTCAGGGCAGCGTCAAAAAAAAGTCTGATTCTGAGCCAAAGTATGCAAGGTCACCTAATTATTGATATGGTGACACATGCCATCAAATTCACTTTCTAGGTAATCTAGGAACTGGGCTGACTAGCAAGTTGAGTGATATGGGTATCCTAGGTAATTTCTTCATCAATAAATGAAACTTAAAATAATTTATGTACTTGTGAGTACAACATTGCTATTAATGAGGAATCAGAAATCATGTATGGGGTAGTGAGTTTCCCAAGTGGACAGACAACGCTAGCTAGTCAGTTAGTACCTGACAAAAGTTTTCAGTTACGTAAACTAGTGCGAGCTGGCTACCTTAGCAACATACTCAAACCAACACCTGGCCAGCAACCAAACTATATAGTTACCAGAGGAAAAGTTCACAGCCAATTCATGCGGAGCATCAAAACGTAATTTCATTACAATACACCGATTTTAGCTTGCAAGATACAGAAACACACTTCACTAGTGACAGCTGCTATGACTGACAAAATAATTATTCCAACACTTTAATGTCTAACTAGATCGGGCTAACATTAGCCATCTTGCTGACGGTGCTTAAACATTCTAATGTTAGTAATAAAGACATGTTCACATCCACATCGTCCTAGCTAAGTCAGATACCGGGAAAACGGATTTGTTTACCACTTAGGAAATCTCAAAGCAATCTTCTTCGAGCATATACTTAAAATGTTAAATATGCTACTGTTAGCGTTGCTAATACTGCAAAGCACCCCCTCCTTGCTTTCTCACTCTCCTGCCTGTACTAAATAACTAGCTAGCCTAAAAGCTAACAAGTTTAGCTTCTTTAGATTTTATTCATGTTTAGTTGTGAATGTTGTATTTAAAAATTTGATATTTAACTAGCCATCCTTATTCGTCAGAATATAGCGGTAAGAGTATTCGCAGGAAATATGTGGTTAATTCAACATGGAAAAAATATTTTTAAGTTTAATCACACAGACCTGCGTGTCCGCTGCCATCTTGCCGGCCCCGATCTAGGAAGAGTTTTGGGAAACCTCTTCCGGATCATTTCATTATGACCACGTGTTGCTAACTTGCTAAATATCTCTTGCGGATGGGACGTAAAACGTGAATCTTTGGAGTACGTCCCTGTTTCACGAAGCAGCAGTATTCATTTAGCTGAATAAGTGCACGGAGTAAAACCTAAAGAACCCCCCCCAAAATCTGGAATATTGACTTTAGTAAAAAAAAAGCTGTTCCAGGTTTTACTCAGCGCAATCATCCAGCTGAACCAGGGATTTACTGAGCGATGTCATCTAGCGAACTCAGTTACCCAGTTTCGTGAAATAGCTCCCAGTTTTGAGATTACTTGCTCTGCTAACTTATTCTGGCAATTTAAATACAAGAATATTTTAGTAATTTAAGGCCAATGGTTAGAGGTCTCGTCCCATTACTTCATTTTCCAATGAAGCCTAATCCACAAATCAGACAGAGCATACATCTGGGACATGAATATGGTTAAAGTATTGATTGTATTGATTGAAAGTACATATACAAATGTAGTTTGGGAATTTCCACTCATGGGTACCAGTGGCACCTAAGTAGGGTCGGCAACAGCAGCCCAGTTCTCTTAACACCACGTCATAGTTTATCCAAGGTTGGAAGGATTTAAGGTAGTTTACTAAAGTAAAATAAACCTGATTTTTTCGGCCTAAAATAAAGGCTCTATGTGAATCACAAAGTGGATGCACCATTACACTGTCTGGGTTCCAAGACCTAGGGTATAGCACAAAAGTCTGGGTCCTGTGCCAATTCAGTCTCTGATGGGACATCTTGAAAATATTGAGCCTACCCCCCCCCATCCCCAACTTGGGTAGTCAGTTCCACTATTCTCACCATGACACCCCTGCCCAAGACATGCCCCGAAACCTTGCAAGGAATGTTGGGATATACTTAAACGCACACATCAATTTCAGTTTTAAACAGTATTTCTTTTTATTGAGGCCAAGAGGTCACAGATGATTCAGTTTAGTCGAACAGTCCGAAGCCCATGTCGTCGTCGGATTCTTCGGACTCCTCCTTCACTTCCTCCTTGGCTGCAGCGGGAGCAGCTGCTGTCTCAGTAGCCTCAGCCACGGGGGCAGCCACAGCGAATGCAGTGGGGTCAGCCAGGAAGGCCTTCACCTGCAAGGACAGGGACAGATTTCATAGTTTGCGCTTTTAAAATTGATAAACACTGCAGGTCTCACAGATCTTTATACCAAGGGAATGGGCTGATAAGCGAACCATTCATATTTAAATCAGTGCATCTGCACAGCATTTAAAAAAAAAAAAAAAAGATTGGAGGTGTCATGGGAACTGTAGTCTATACATTTAACCTGCAGGTGTGCATGACAATCGTGACTAACAGAACCACACTTAGTGCCAATTTGAGGCATTTGGATTGTCTGAGACCAAGCGTCCCTGTAAGCTGTTGAGATGCAGGCAGACAGGGATAGTAGGAAACAGGTTGTTTTGTGCAGGGGGAACGACAGTGCAGCACCAATCAGCTGCTCTGTAACTTAACCTGCAAGGGGGGTTTACTCCTTTCTCAGTGTTCAGTTTGGTTTAGAGATGCCACTTCCTTATTTGTAATCAGCAGTCAAAGTACTGTATTATCAAATAAAAATGTAGATTAATTATGCAGGTCCAACAGGAAATGACACTCATACCTTGTCAGCCAGGGGGAAGGAGATTTCAGTCTCCACAGCAACAGCAAGGACCCTCTTGTAGCCATTGATGATGGAGTGGGGGATGGAGGCAAGAGTAGGGTATCCAATCTCCAGACACACACTGGCGATATTCCTCACACCCTGTAAGAGAGCATCAGTGAGGCTGACGAGTTGGGAAACTGTACACTAATCCGGGCCACACCATTACAGCGACATCATCTAGGGGGTGTCTGAGACCAAGCGTCCCTGTAAGCCGGTGAGATGCAGGCAGACAGGGATAGTAGGAGACAGGTTGTTTTGTGCAGGGGGAACGACAGCACAGCACCAATCAGCTGCTCTGTAACTTAACCTGCCGTTACACAATCTCCATCCAGACCAAGGACAGAACAAATGCCACCAATCAGTTGTCCAACCCCAAAAATATCCCTCCCCCTTCATACACTCAGGATAACATTCAAAACAGTATCTACAGATGGTGTGACTGAACAGAGTTAAGTCTACACTGCACTGGCAGGGCTCTGTTGGAGGTAGTGCTACCCCTTCCATTTCATTATACGCAACCTACAGTTGTTCCAAGAAAGGACAAACGCCATGAAGCACCATATACACTCAATGCTAATCACACACCTTTCCCATGGCTTCCTATACTCATAGTGTCAAGAAGTCCTTGATTCTGCAAACGTATCCCACGTTAAGTGACGAGTAAGGGGAACGTGGCTCACCTCCAGGAACCTCAGCTGCAGAGCCTCCTCGGTGATGTCCAGGACCTCGGGGCTGTAGACGCTGCCGTTGTCGTACACCTGCTGGATGATGAGCCCGTAGGAGAAGGGCGAGATGTTCAGCATGTTGAGCAGAGTGGCCTCGCTGGCGCCCACCTTGTCTCCGGTCTTAATGAGCTGCACATCGCTCTGTACAGAAGGGGAAGAGGAATGCTTCAGTTAGTTCACTAATTTACATGTGTGAATACCACCTTATTCTACAGAAACCACAAAAAGTACATCAATTGAACACCTCAGACCTATACCAAAAAAATAATTAACTGCTTTGTGAACGTTTTCAGCCCTGACAATGGCGGTTGTCAAAGACCAGCTTTCGTTTCATCTCACCAAGATTTCAATGGTTCCTCTGGAGATCTTGGTGGTGATGCCCAAGGCCTGGAAGAAGGAGGTCTTCTCAGGACCGAGCCCAGTGTTCTGAGCTGGCACGGTGACGTCGCAGGGGGCAATGGCACCGGCACGGGCTGCAGCTGGCACCTGGGGAAGGGGGCACAGAGGAGTTAAGAGGGGTGGACAAACCGTGGCCCGCACAATGCCAGCACAATTCAACACACATACAGTCATGCCTAATGCAGGTGCCTTACGATGCATAGGAACATTCACTAATGAGCTGAACAGTTACATTCAACAGGAAAGGGCAATGGCCTGTGGGCCTTTCATCCATTCACCAGTAGCTCACCTTATTGGCCAACAGCAAGTCCCGGACCTGAGTCAGGTCCTCCTTGGTGAACACGAAGCCCACATTCCCACGGATGTGGGGCAGGAGTCTGGGGTCAGACGAGAAACCTTCACGTCATACACACGTATGCATACAGCTCTTCGCAATCAACAACACACGCAAATGTCTGAGACCAAGCGTCCCTGTAAGCTGTTGAGGTTCAGGCAGACAGGGATAGTAGGAGACAGGTTTATGTTTGCAGGGGGAACGACAGTGCAGCACCAATCAGCTGTTCTGTAACTTAACCTGCACACAGAATTGTAGAAACTGCTATGCCAGGTATTACTCAAATCTGGCCCTCAATGTCAGTAAGTCTTCTCTTCTACATGATAATCCAGTCCAATATTGTCACCAACTGGTCAGACTCACCTGGTGCATCAGGTTAGAGGTGAGGAATGAAAATCTGCAGTACTACTAACCCCAAGATCCAGACTTAAGTATCCCCTGAGCTATGGCCACAGGACGTGCCACTTTGATTTGGTTTTAATTGATACCAAAATTAGCACTGGTGTACATATTTTACACTTACTTCTCCAGAGCGGGGTTGTTCTCCAGATGGCCACGGATGGCCTTGCGCATCATGGTGTTCTTGCCCATCAGCACCACAGCCTTTGCACGCAGGGAGAGGCGGATGGTCTGCATCTGCTTGGAGCCCACATTGTCGGCCCCCACAATGAAGCACTTGGGGTACTCATCCAAGAGTTGCTAGGATTACAAAACGAGGAAATTGTGATTCTGCATTTCTCCAAAAAGGTGTACAAAATTGCAAAAAAAAAAAAAACAAATCTCCCCTTCCCCTCATACACTGCATAATCTTACAGCTCCCCACTGGACAGACTGACAACTAACCTTACATATTCCAGCCTTTGATGGGCATACAGCAGATCATAGCAAAGTACTGTTATACATATTAACAAGGTGGCAAAAAATACAAAAACCCAGAATAATTGGACACTCATGCGAGCACTCGGCCACTGGCTGGGGACCCGAGTTGTTTAAAATGACTTACGATGATTTTCATAAAATAGTTGGACTTCCACGTGGCCCTGTCTTCCCTGGGCATCTTTGCAGTGCTTCCAAGGATCGCTACAAAGCTGGTTTAAAGACAAGGTGGTAACTGTGGAAAAAGAAGACGAGCGCATTAGGGTGCGACCTGCACGATAACTACATGCACTTGCAACTACCAAATCAACCTGGTGAAGTGTTGAGTGCGGGATAACTGCATCTAGCCGGCATAGCTAGCTACCGTTACAGCACTAAGGGCTAAAGCTAGCAATTTCATTAGCATCTCCAAGTCAACAAAAGAAATCGGGTTAAAAAGATCGATGCAGATCATTCAGCTATACAGCTAAAACGGCCGAATGTAAGGTGCCGTCCATTGTACGCTAATTGGAGTTATTTCAGCCACGACCAATTAGCTCACACGTGGCGCGGCTAAGCTATTTCTCGCAAATAACGTCATTCGGCTAGCGCACCGACTTGTAGGCCCCGGCAGCATGGCGCATTAACAGCCGGCCGTTATTAAATCACTATGCGGCGTACAATGCCTATAGTAGCACATAACAAAGATAACATTAATATTTCAGAATACTGTTTTGTCAAAGAAATACCAGTAAATATCGCTAATTGATCGAAAAAGAGACGTATTGACTCAGAGAGAACTGCCGCAACGTACCTCACGATAAGGGTCGTGAAAGAAAGAGGAAATACTCAGCCCTGAGCAAAGTACTTATACCGCAGTGTATTCCGCCAGAACAGCCAATCACAGACACAGGGCTCCAAGGGGGCGGCTGAGTGGTTATTGGCTCGCGGTTGCGTCAATCCTTTCGCAGCGTGAAGATTAATAGATTTGTGCACATTAATGATGCTTAATAAACTACAAACGTATTTTGCAAGAATTAGTATTTTATTTTAAAACAAGTCATATCCTAATCCCAAGACATAACAGTGACCAATATCGCTAACATTCTTGGAAAATGAAGTTCATGCACTTTATTTGTGCATTTATTATTTTAATCATTAGATATCTTAAAGCATAATGGCTTAAATTTAAGATTAAGCCATACGTAGCCCGCCTGTGTACAAATATTTACATTCTTGAGTTTTCATATTCATTTGACATTCACGTCACGCAATAATCTAGCCAATATTTTACTGGCCCATAATAAAATTGCCTACACAAGTCGATTAAAGCCTAAGAATGCATTATTCATAATAAAGTCAAGTACCCTTTAACAACCAAACCTGGATATGGTTTGACGTTTGAAGGTTTAAGGTTACGAATGAAAATGCTACCACCACGATACAATTGTTGTAGGCCTATGTATTTTGATCTTCATCTAACCAGTCTTACCCCCAAGCGATTCAGAAAAATAAAACGAGAAAAAAAACCTTGCTTTAATCCTAGCTCAACAAACTAAACTGTGAACTGAAGGAGGAAAATGGGCGGTAGCATTGCTACTTCTATAGTCGATGCAAGATAATTTTAAAAACGCAAATTGAATGTGTAATCTCAACGAGGACATCATTTGCAAGCAGGATGAACCGAGAAGCACTGTGAGTAACATTATTTTAAATCGAAACACTTCAAGCTTCCAATAAATAGGCCTAGTTCAAAAAACGTATTCCACAGTGAACATACCGGCACCTTCTCACCCAAGGTCTCCTTCAGTTTCTCTCCAGAAGTCATAAAAATGACAGAATAAAGCAGATAGACAACTACACACACAGGGTACCAAAAAGGGATTTTTTTTATTGGTGTAATCACATGGCATGAAATGGATCAGAAATCCAAGTTCAGAGACCAAGAAAAAAAAATTAAGGCTGTTACATTTGATTCGTTGAGAGGAGAAATAATAATAACAATAATAATAATTTCAGAAAAAAATCATGTGCAGATGGAAAAAAAATAGTCTTATGAAGTTCCCTTTGGTTAAATGAAGAGATAATCTGATATGATTTAGATGTAAACACCAATTAAATGGCAAGGTTTAATTAGAACCCACAAAGTACAGGGAGAATCAGGACAAAAGAAAACTTAAAACAACTGGTTGTTAGATCCAAAAGAAAAGGTTCCAGAGAATTAAACAATAAGGCTCCTACAGCATCAGAATATTAAAATATAGAAAACCCTAAAAGACCAACCAGTGTAAAACAGCGCTTGCATAACAGAGACAGCAGAGAAACTGCTGGCAAACACTTCCTCACTTCCTCACTTAGTCACTCACTCACGTCTGTAGTCCTCAAAAGCCACCTTCCTTAAATCAAGCTTTCGTCTTGGCGCACTTCTTACCAAACTGAAACAGAATGATGAACACTAAACTTACTACCTTCACATTTGTTTGCATAGCCCCTGAGGTGGTATAAATAACACTCCGGAGTGATGACCGATCGTTCCATTGGATGTCTCTCCACACGCTCACACGCAAACCCATGTGAATGTACAAACTCACATGGGCACGCGTGCACATGCACAAAATAATGACATCAATACTGATTACAGTTGAAGCGGGATGACCAAAAACAAATCAAAAGAGGGTGGCCCTGAATTTTAGGACAATTTCCATACCCTACAGTGCCACGCCTGTGTTCTTTTAGTAGACACTGAAGAACTTTTAAAAAATCCAGAACAGATGTATCATGGCTGCCACTACCTACCTTTTACATCATAATAGCTACACCAATCCACTTCCAGGAGGTAATGGAAAGCTGCACCATAAAAAACTGCACAGTGTAAAAGACATTGCATTGAAATTTTGGCACAAGCACTGATTTTTACTTTGAAAATAAATGCAAGGAAATACAATACAAAGGGATTCATTTACAGCAATATATTTTCCCAAGACTTGTTTGAAAAATCAGGAAAACAAAATGAACACGACTCATTTGTTTACTTTTTAAAGAACTAATAAAATAAAATAATATCCAATATATGCAAATACATAATTTTACGAGTGAAAGCAGAAAAAAGCACAAGCCTCCATATTCATATTTCTTTAGCCAGCCAAATGTCTTCATCAGTTTTTTTCAGATGTGCTTTTTTTCTTCAATTTGTCTGACTAGAAAGTTTGGCATGCTCAGTACACATCATACACAAACCGTTTGTCCAATGTAACATATTAATACCTTCATATAGGCTGATATCAGAAGTTTTATCCCTCCCAAATGTCCATCATAGGCCTCCATGGGTTAGAGTGTTTGCATCCACATGCATCTGCATGTGTCAATGCCTGCTGCTTGAACACTGTTACGAATTTCAATGTGGACCTGTGTCAATTTACTGTACATTGATATTAGCGTTAGTCTAAAAACCTTGCCTGTAACCATGCCAATATTTACTTGATAATCATGGCAACGCTTGTCTCTACATTTAAAACAAAAGGACCATTGCAAAAAATCTCTCCCCATAGAAAGCCCAAATTAAAATTAAGACGTGCACAAGAGATACATTTCTTGGCAAACAAAGATGAATTGTTACAACACAAAAGAAAAAAAAAAACATTTAAAAATGCATAGTTTAAAAGAACAGCAGTTTTGAGACCGCTCCAGTATAGCCTTATGTTGCCATGGAGATACTGGGACAGAAAATCCAAACATTTGACAAATCCAATTCACGAAGTCAAAAAGTAAAATGTCTTTGGAGAAACATTGTACAGTGATGTCACAATCATCTTCATGGCAACAAGTCTTTCCAGAAGATACAACTGAGGTTCCAATTCACATCAGCTTATGTGAATCAACTAGAGTGGTTCTCCTTTAGATATAAAACACACATATGCCTTTATATAGCCATAACAAAAAGGAAACAATTTATTTCAAAGGTTTCTGTGCGAAAAATTCAGGATGTACACCAAAAAAAACTTGATGAGAAAGAAGGATTGATTTCATCAGACAGGCAATTTTTGCTATAAAGCAGAAGAGAGCTTACTTTCTGCCTTCTTTGAGAGAGGGGAGGAAAAGAAAGAAAAAAAACAAGTGAGAGAAAATTTTCACATTTTGACTTGCTGTGCACCCCAGAACACACGGAACTGTGCTGTCACGTGGTCAGAAAGGCCAGTGCACAGCTGCACAGTGGTGATGCTCAGAGCACAGAACTACAACAGCGCCTGAGCCGCTGGTGTCCCTGGAATTCCGCTCCAGTGATGTCATCAAGGGATCGACACATTGAAGAATTCTGCCCTTTTTACTGCTGGCTGTTTATTACCTGAACACCCATTTTGTGCTCCATTGGAAAAGGACAGCAGTTTCCAAACAAGAGCAAATGGTAAGTAGTCATACATTTCCTTTGCTTGCATGTTAAACAAAAAGGATCTGTGTAAAAGCATGGCAAATATCTACACGTACTCAGCTTGGTAGAAAAAAATGTGTGTACGTTTTGCACTTTTTTTTATTGTAAGCGTTTCCATAAATGTGAAAAATTCCATAGGAAAAGTTTACAAAAATATCACGTCACTGTGTCGACCATATTTAGCTGTAAAATGTAAATGCAGTAAAAATGTACACTGGTTTGAAAAGACAGAAAGACACAGCATCTGGTGCTCAACTGCTCATGTACTGTGCTTTCTTTAGGAGCAGAGAAAGACGCCCTATATGTGCAAAATGTGGCGGCAGAACGGTAGTTCCTGCTCAGTGTGTGTGTGTGTGTGTGTGTGTGTTTACGAGATCAGCTACTCAGATGACACCCCGTGTGCTTCCCAAGAATAAAAATACAACCGGTTCCTGATCACTGACCTGTTACCAAGTCCACGCTAAAAATAATCAGATCTCATATTAGATAAATATATTTTTTCCTCTTCGTGTAAAGATTTACCGAGACACCAAATAAGCGACACTAATCTCTCAAAGATTCTGTCCAATGACTGTGTTGGACTGCATCACATTGGTCATGTGATTAAGGGGAGGAGGTTCACACGATTTAAAAACAAAAATGATCATTGTTCACACAGGTCAACTGAGCCATGCTCTGAACACATGATTCTGAAAGGCTTCCAAAACACACACTCAACCAGTGAGCAGCAACCTCCAAGGTTTCTAATGAATACTCTTTCATGTATCTACAACGCGCAATATTTCTCCAGTAATCACAAAGCAAAACTCATTTGGCTTCCTTAAAAATTCCCACTCTTCTGTCGTTCCGCCTGCACTTTCCGCCCCAGCCAATCACGTGCTTGGGGCAGGCAGAGGTGCGCCAACAAATGAAATCCGAGCCACAAACAAGACGCGCACAAATTTATCCACTGTCACGCTCTACCCCTCTCCCCATGGTGGTCTGCGCACACATAAATGTGCAAATGTACACACGCACACACACACACTCTAGCATGTGTATTTACACATGCAAACATGCACGAATACATGTGCGTGCACGCACACACAACCATACATAAAATTACAAACATTCACACACACAAAAGAGACAAACAACAACATTCCTCGTTGTGACTGAACTGAGCTAAGACACCACCTCACCACCAGTGGATGTTAGAGCACGCGCACAGAGGGATAGAAACACGCCTGCCCCAATACAGCTGCAGCACCCAAGTTGCGCGCTGAAGAGCTTTGACGCTGAGCAGCTGCTGGACAAGTAGGGCTGGAACTTCTTGGCCTCCGTGAAGGGCCGTTTGTGAGCTGCTTGCAGCCGAAGGCGCAGACAAAGGCTCGGTGACTCGCCTGTGGTAGTGCAGCCCGGTAGGGCTCTGTCATGCCGGAAGCAAGCGCCGCAGGCGCTGTGGTAGCACCTGCGTAGGCAGCCCTACACGTGCTCAGAAGCACCGCCGTCACACACAGGGGTAAGCACCGCGCACGCGCACGTCCACACACGCACAGGCAAGCACGCGCACGTCCACACACGCACAGGCAAGCACGCGCACGCACGCACACACACGCGCGCACACACACACAGAAACACACAACACCACAGGACAACATCGCACAGAGCACCACACACACACACACACACACACACAGCACACAAGACACACATACACACAGAGGCACACACACACACACACACAGGTGAGAGAGGGAAAGAGAGAACATCTATTACACTGTGCTTTCAGTAGATTTCAGCTGTTGTCCTCTTTTAAAACCACTGTAATTCTCCTTTTATAGTACTGCTTTAGTATCGTGACATATACCCATCTCTTCAGACTGCATCTCAATTCCTCCACCATTTCTCTTTTAGCACTTTAATCCTCTTTTTTTTTCTTTTCAGAGCCCGTGGTTCTTTTAATGTGGTGTACTGTTTGTATTACTCTGGCTCTTGTTTCCATTACTAGTTTAAAGTTCAATGAGGTAGTTGACAAGTTGTTAACGGAAACCTGAAACTACACTTGTTGCACTTGCCACCTCTGTTGAGGCTATGTTTCCACCTTGCACTGCATCCTTAGCACTTTTGTTTGCACGGTAAATCACTCTG